>NC_083283.1:44695043-44995043 GCF_963506605.1 Zootoca vivipara
TATTGAAAAAAACAAGTTGAAAGTGTTGCACTGACTGCATAGCCTTGCCCCATGGTGTCGACATGTGCACCAGCTATAGGATTCCCTGTCTGAGTGAGATCCCTAGTACATTTCCACCAATACTGTCTCCACTGTCAGGCAGGGATCTGTCCTGTTCCTTGTTACTTGATCCTTTTAGCTGGAAATTCTGAGTAATAGTTCTGAAAAATGAAGGTGATGCTTGTCAGTTGTTCCTACTTGGATACACTGCTTAGTCACAACAGAGAGAGCGTGTTATTGCACTAGGGTGGTAATAAATTAAGATAGGCCGGACTTCAAGTATTGCAGCAAGAAGCCTAAATTCACATAATTCACCCAAGTACATAAAAGAGAGGAGAATTATAGCTCATCAGAAAACAAGTGACAATTGATAAACAGAAATTTTCACCTGAAAGTGTTGCTCTCTGGTCTCTATATTATGCGGTTCATGTATTCTTGTTTCTTTAAACAGATACTTTCAAGTTCAATAATGTTTGCTAATATTTAATATTTCTCTTCAACCTGCATCTTATTTTGTTCATTTGTATGATTGTGTGTTTTTATGAGCGCTTATTATTGGAGTGCTGGAAAGCTAGAGTGCACAAGCTTCCAAAGAAGAAAAAAACAAGCACAATGACAGAAAGATACGAAGCTGTTAGTACATAGTGGTTCAGAGAAAATAAGCTTTTCCAGAAACAGGGTAGTTGGATTTTCCTCAGGAAATGGGCGACATCTCAACATTCCCCTAAAAACAACAATTATGTCATCTGGAGAGGATCTGTCTTTTCCCTATGCCTTTGTTAAGCTTTTACCCAGATAATTTTATTATTTTTGGTTGGTTGATTAAAATTGACATAAATTTGTATAGGAGTAAAACAATAGAACCCACCCACCCCTGGTCTCTGTTTTTGGAAAAGATGCACATGTGTCACATCCAGCTCCATTTTAGAAGAAGCATTCCCTCCTGTGTAGAAGAGAAAGAGGTTTCTTCTTCTAAGGTGACACCTGCCATGTATTGTAATTGTAATCTTTAAAACATCTAATCGGTTTCGCGATTCACAAGCAGCAAGTTTTTAATTGATTAAAACATTTTTATTGAGTCACTACACTGAATAATTATCTGAATATTTAAAGCCCAGCCTTTTGGAATTTATGGCCATGGTCTTAGGGTGCAGTGGAATTGTATTGTTCCTTCTCTAGGTTGCCACATGGCTATCTATGACTCTGCCTCATTTTAGCCATTCCACCAGCATGACAACGTAGCTTGTGTTCCTCTAGTATATCGGGGTGTTGGTTCTGCCAGATTTTATGCCCCCTTAGCTGCTGTATATTGAATATAGGGTTTTGCCCTAAAAACTATTATTGTGTGCTTGTTTCACTATGGTCTGATCCCTTTCTGTTCTGATGCATATCTTAGCCACCCTTTTGTGACCAAGGGTGTTACAGGTGAGCCAGCTTGGTGTGCTATGTGTGGTCTTTCTAGAGCAGAGCTTTCCATACTTTTCATGTTGGTGACACGCTTTTTAGACATGCAAAATTTTGCGACACAGCAATTCAGTTTTGCATCATTTCACGACACAGTGATTCAGTTTTACTATCAAACTAGAGGTTATACTAACCCCTTTCCAGCCCTGGGAGGAGCCTGGGGAGCATTCGCGCGTCACACCTACACACTGCAGCCGACACACTAACGTGTCACGACACACAGTTTGGAAAGCTATGTTCTAGAGTATAAAATAATCAGCAAATTTTTAATGACTCTATGCTTGTATTAGTGTGTAGGCCCAATACCCACAGGGTAAGAAGCTGTTCTTCGAGAGTCAAATGGATGGAGACCAGCTTTCCTTTGTGGAACAGCTGTGTTTCTGTTAACCACTTAAAGAAAACAAATCAGAGAACATGCACTGTTAAAAGCAAAGGGCCCTTGCCAGGAAAGAAGAAAAAAGATCCTTACTAACAAGACTTCACAGATATCCCCACGTTTGTACAGAATAATCTGATTTTTGTTGTGTTTTGGTTTTGTTAACAGAAGGAGACACCACTTGCAAATGCTGCGTTTTGGGCTGCAAGGAAAGGAAACTTGGCACTTCTCCAGCTGCTCTTGAACAGCGGGCGTGTGGATGTGGACTGCAAAGACAGTGTAAGGACTTTGTGCATGACAGGAACAGATGATTTGCATCTGTTTGCATAATCTGGTCTAGCGGGAGAGTGGGGAAACTTGACATGAATGCATTATTTTCTTCATATTGAGTGTGCTCAAAAGCAGGAGTCATACAACACGTTACATGGCAATTACACGTTACATAACTGGGACTCCTCTTGCACTTTTATTTTTCTTAAAAAAGCAGTTTGCACACCTTCCAACAGTTTGCAAACTCTCCAACATATTTCAGCAGAAAATTGAGACTCGCTGATCTGGAGTGCTGGGATTCATTTTGCACAGGAGCCACAAACCCTAGCATCCTCTTGTGCTCAAAGTATGGGAACTTTCAATAGTTACTCAGCAGGGATCACAAAACATTTTGCGTGTGCCAAAAGGCCTTCCCTTCTCCATTGAGCAGGTGCAGAGAAATGATATACAGCCTTCAGGATTGCATGGCTTTCTATCATTATATTTTTAAGATAATGAGTTTGTATTTCTTTATGCCCAGCTTGGTTCAACAACTCTTATGGTAGCCTCATTCTATGGTCACAAAGAATGCGTGCGAGAATTGGTGCTGCAAGGAGCTGATATCAACCTTCAGAGAGAGGTATGGTAGAATTCTGAATTTTAAAAGGGATTGCAAGAAAGACTGGGCCAAAATGCAAGATTCATGACCTGTTATATTGTGAGAACTTGTGGCTGTCCGCAGTGAGTGACATACATGAGGTCAGCAAGTTTGGGTCCTGGTTAGTAGATACAGCTAAGGGCCCCCAAAGAGGAGCAATAGGATGTCATAATTCCCCAGTTAGTACGATCAGTTCCTGACGTAATAAGCCACGATATGCATGAGTGTTGTGTACTTGCATACAGTCCCTATGCAAAACAAAAATAAGCCAGGAAACTCAAATTAACCATAGATTTCCATTTCATATAAACCAGGAACAACATCGATGACTTCTAAAGAAGAGGATTCGGAAGTCAACTTTCATTTAATTTAAAGTTGGCTTTTGAATCCTGGCTTATTTGGAATCCACCTTAAGACCCCAGTTTGCACTTAACAGGAAACTCAGATTAACTGTAGCTTCCTGGTTTATTTCTTTGCTTATGGGGAGCTAGCAAGAGCAAAGGGGGTTAACTGGAGGTGTACGAAGGTCATACATAACCTAGCCAATTAAGCCTTGGGTTAAATTGTGTAAATGCAGTCAGTATCTTTGACTGATGACAGGACTCAGAAATGAGTCAGAATAGTGGAGTTGATATTTTGAATTTCCTTGGTTACTTGGTTACTTATCAATCTCTTGCTGTAGGGTTGTCAGCCTCTTATCTGGCTTCTGTACAAGCAGGAGACATCATTTGCCATTAAACAGCAAGCGGTGTGTAGTTCAACTCAGACTTAGCCTGACAATTGGAGGATGCTATTCTCCCAGGATGGTGCTTCCAATCCCCCTCCATCATTATAGCATTTTAATCAACTTTCCTAACAGCCTTTTAAGTGCCTGTCTCAAAAGGACTACAGGATATAGTGACAACCACATCCTCATTTTAACATATCCTGTTCTATGCACAGCTTTTAATTGCAGCTCTCACTGTTGCTTTTTAAACTCAGAGAAAGTTAATCACCAGTGGAAGTTGACACCTTTTCCATGGTAGGGTGCTCCTCTGTTTTGCATAGCTGTATGACAGGCAGAAATGCAACAGGTGGAGATTTCCTTATCAAAGCATCTCTGCACTGGGAAAAGCTTCCAAACATTAATTTTTCACCTGTCATGCAGATATTAAATGCACAGATACCTTATGAGAAGGAGTGGCAACCTTGATTTGGTGATACCAGAATTCCCTCCAGTAGCAAATAAGTACAGTAGTCTGTCTAGGCCTGCATTAGAATTATTCAGAAACTTAGCATCTTGACACTGTACCAGGAGCCTGGAGTCATTTTTTCCTGATAACAGAGAACAGGTATATGTCTAAAGGATGACACAATTCTCATCTATTTACAAAATATGTGTGTATACCTGTCTTGTTTACCTAAAATTAGGATAGTGGTCCCTTTGATGACATCTACAAATTGCAACATTACCAGATCTACTGGTAGATAATAGGAGTTTTCCTAGATGAATTTAAAGATGGTTAGAATTGCTTTAGAAGTTGCTGGTATGAGGCTTTCATCCAACAAAGCCCTTAATGTATGTGAGCAGCTCCATTATCTCAGTGTACTTAAGCATCTGATAAAGAGAACTAGGAGAATAAAGCTAGCATGTCCACTTGACCTAACTCTGAGAAGCTCGTTTGAAGTATTCCTTCAACAAGAGGAAGGCATAGCAACAGATCTCGCTAAACTTATTTTAATGTATCCCGTTTGATGTACAGATGACCGGTTTGCCATATGGTTGCATGCATGCTTTTGTAGCTAACCACTTGGTAAACACTTTAATGTATTTGTTCCCGGATAACTTGGGATTGTGGTTTAAAACAAACTCTGGATGGTTATAATACATCATCAAATCATGGGTTATGAAACTGGCTTCAGAAGCTCTCCCCACTGCCATGCAGGAGGAGAAAAAGGGAGGGGGAAGCATGCAACCCAACTCATGTGCACATAGCACTAACTAAACCATGGTTTAACATTATGTGTGTACTAGGCCGCTGCCTTCCTTTTCCCTCACAGCTGTGTTACAGAACTTTAACAGGTTCTGTTTTCTCAGTTGTTCTATCCCCAAGCTATGAAAAGTGGTATCTTGAATTTCGACTTTGTTACTCATTTTGAAAGTTTAATATTTTTTTAAAGTGTTGGCTGGGAGTGATGGGAGTTGTAGTCCAATACAACTGGAGGGCAGAATGGTTGGTGAAGGCTGTCCTGAATAGAATCATGTGGGAATGTTTTAATTGAAGATTAACTGCTGCTAGATATGAGAATTTGGAATTGTACATTTCAAGCATTACCAACTTTAAAATAAGGTTTTAAAAGACATTGTTATGTAGATTAAATGAAATGTACTTACATACCTAATCCATGGGCTTTATGTTTCTCTTTTTCAGTCTGGTGCCACTGCCCTGTTCTTTGCTGCACAACAAGGTCACAACGATATCGTGAAGTTTCTCTTTGAGTATGGAGCCTCCACAGAATTTAAAACCAAAGTAAGAGATTGTGCTTGGCTTTAACATGATGGTGAATTTTGGCAGGCAGGGATTTGGCATGGAGAGCACGCGAGAGGCCCATGATATAATTTTGCTTCTTGCCACACAGTTCTCTGGCAGGACATATGTTCGGCTCAGGCTTTTACTGCTCCATTTTCATTGTATGTGTGCTGCTCCATTTCCTAATAATTTTTACTCTTTCCATTGCAAAAGGGCAGAACCAAAGCTGACCAGATTGGTTGTCTCTTTTATGCTACCCAGTGGTGTGAAGTCAAGAAGCAATATCTAAAATGAAAAAAGAAAGAAAGACAGAAAGAGGCAGCTCTGCTTGGAAGTCAAGTTGTATGGAATTTACAGCTGCAGGCATTCAGGCAGCTGAATTTTTTTGAAAAGATGCTGTCATTTCATGTTTAACATGACAGGAGTAGCTACTGTATACCTGCCAAGATAAGACTAAATAACGCATGTGCTTTAGGCTGTCAGATGACCGTGGCCTGAATTGTGAAAGAACTGACTCCTTTCTGTAGTCAATGCCACATGCACAATTGCTTTAGGCAAAATCTGTTTCTTTGTGCTAGCATGAAATCACCTATGGCTCATGCAAAATGCGCTCGTCTCACCTTCACCTTTTCTACTCTTGCGCTATATTCTTCATATTAGGGAAGAGTTGAATGTAGGGCAATTTTCCTGTCAACTTTTGCTGTTGGCCACCTGTTAAAACAATTTCTGACTGAATTTAACTGAACGGAAGCAAACAAAGCACGGAAGTGCACAGATTTGGAAGAGATCTTAGAGTGCTAAGGAAGGACAGATCCACAGAACTGAAGCACCAGTTCCTGTCCTTAGTTTTATGGGACTTAGAGTCTGTGGCTGCATTAGTCTCGGAAACAAGGGTGGTATCCAATTAAGTTTTACTTAGAGTAGACTCATTAAAATTAATGGACCTAACTTAGTCATGTCCGTTAATTTCAGTGGTTCTCCTCAGAGTAAAACTTAGCTAAAGGGCCCCTGACCATCAGGTCCAGTCGTGTCCGACTCTGGGGTTGCGGTGCTCATCTCGCTCTATAGGCCGAGGGAGCCGGCGTTTGTCCGCAGACAGCTTCCGGGTCATGTGGCCAGCATGACAAAGCTGCTTCTGGCGAACCAGAGCAGCGCACGGAAACGCCGTTTACCTTCCCGCCGGAGCGGTCCCTATTTATCTACTTGCACTTTGATGTGCTTTCGAACTGCTAGGTGGGCAGGAGCTGGGACCGAGCAACGGGAGCTCACCCCGTTGCAGGGATTCGAACCGCCAACCTTCTGATCAGCAAGCCCTAGACTCTGTGATTTAACCCACAGCGCCACCTGGGTCCCCTAGCTACATACATACTACCAAATGACAGTATTCCAGCCTAGTGCACAAAACTGTGTTGAACTTGTTTTGTTACATTTATTTACTTCTGGATTCTTTCCCTCACCAAAACCTTATTTTTTATTTCTTTCATACACGTTGGAAACCAAAGCCCAGCTTGAACATCACACAATAATTTAGCATGATGAGAATGAGCCTAGCTGAGCCTTTGGCTCTGCTGCAGTGCAAGGAGGAGTTTGGAAGCTTTTTCTTCATTTCCCCTCCTTTATTAATCACAGCTTGTTGTGTTATCTGAACCTCTCAGATTGTGGTTGATCATAATTATGAAACTGGCTTATTTCAGCAAACTACTGTAGTTAAAGTTAGCTAGGTTTAGAGTCCAGATATAATGTATAAGCAGGAAATTTATCGAACTCTGCACAGAGGACATGCACAAGTTCCCCCTTGCAAACGTTTAGAAGATAAAAAAGCAAGAGAGAGGAGAATTGTGGGTATTTCTTTTCAGAACTTAATGTAATATGAAAATCTATAAAAAGTCAGAATGCCAGTGAGAGAGAGGGAAAGAGTGAAAGGGAGCACTCTCTCACATTAAGGCATGCACGGTATTAATGCTATTTATATACCGCTTAATTATCCAAGGTCTTAAGTGGTATACATAAGGATGTAGCCTTCTGCATTCATGTGGGTGGGTAGGTAGTCAGCAGAGATTGGCTTTTGCTTTCCTTCCAGATTGCACAGTAGCATGGCAATGGCAGTATTCTGAAGTAGTGTTATTGGGGTGTGCATGTGGGGGTGGGGGGAGGACTGCAGCAAGGGAACCAGAAAAATTATAGAGCATGCACAGCTCTTTGTAGCACATTGCACTGCATGTTGGTTTGTAAGAAAAAAAGGATTTTGCAATAGCTGAAACAAATTGTCATTATTGTTCGTGAAATGCACAGCATCAGCAATATGATTTCTGCCTTGGCTTTTCTGGTTTGAAAAGATCTCGCATGTGTAACGCCAGCATTATGCAAAAGTCTCTGCTCTGATTTGCTGATGTGCAATTGTGCCAGGATGGTTTTCATTTCTCTGAGTTTCCAGCGTATTTGCCAGAGACAGCGGTGCAGCCTCAATTTCTAATTCACTACAGATGTAGCCAAAATTGTTCCAGAGTTAACATAAACAACTACATCTAGTACAAAAAATTATGAGGAATGTGAAACACCTTCCCTAGGAAGCAGTGCTTGTCATGACTTTTTAGATGAGGAGGAATAGAGAAATGTCTTAAGTGTAGGAATAAGCATTCATCCTGATTTGCCTGCAGGGTGTTTTATACGTTTTTCCAGTTAATCATTTGTTCATTTCACACTTTTCAGTGCCACCTTCCTTTCCAGAAAATGGTCTGTTTCTTTTTTAAAGTGGATTTGTTACAGACCTCAGTACCCCTGTGGAAGCAAGTTGCTCACTGGCAGCTCTCCGTGGTGCTACAACTACCAGCCTTCACCTGTGGGAACTTGGTAGAACATGGGCCAAAACAGCTATTTTCATTGCTGACAGACCAACTGAACTGCTTCCATCTCAGCCAACTTTAAGAGTGGTTTTTACCTCTCCCCATGCTTTTTTCCTTTTGTGTCATGTTTGCATGGAATAACTTCTTTGTAAAATTCATCTGCAAACCATGCTTTGAGGCTTTGCAGCTGGAGAGCTGGATAAAAATGTGTTAAATGAATATACCCCCCCACACACACACATTGCTTACCTCGTTTACGTCTGCCCATCAGTAATGTCACTTTAATTTTCCCTCAGCCAGGCTTCAAATGCCCTGCTAAGAGAAAAAGTAAAAAAGGAAAGAGACTTCCTGGAAATACATAACCAGGGAGCAAGATGGCTCACTTCCTTTGACTTGCTTTCTCTTTTAATTGCGCCTCCCAGTTCCCAACTGCATGATGTGCATAGCTGCCAAGTTTTCCCTTTTCTCGCGAGGAAGCCTATTCAGCATAAGGGAAAATCCCTTTAAAAAAGGGATAACTTGGCAGCTATGGATGTGTGAAAGGGCAGGCCTTACTTCAAGAGACTGATATAGTTTCTTTTTACATGACAACTCATAGAATTGTAGAGTTGGAAGGGACTCTTGAGGATCATCTAGTCCATCTAGTCCAACTGCCTGCAATGCAGGAATACTCAGCTGGCCATACAGGGATCAAACCCGCAATCTTGCCGTTAGTAGCACCATGCTTTAACCAACTGAGCTAGCCCAGTTATCAAAGTGAAATGATGCGAAAATGAATTACAATGCCGTGAAATGATGCATGTCTAAAAAGTGTGTCACCAACATTAAAAGTTTGGAAAGCTCTGGCTTAAATTCTGCCACTGCCGGCAGCTTCCCCTGGCATTATCTGCAGCACTTCCATTTGATTTCTTCATTGCTATTATTGTATCGTATTGAAATACAAGACGTAGGTGGTATTCTACAGCCTTTGTCTTTTTCCCTTCTCTTGTGCCTATTTTGTGCTTTCTTTTTACTCCCCCCCGCCCTTCCAGGATGGAGGCACTGCTCTGTTAGCTGCGTGTCAGTACGGGCACATGAGAGTGGTGGAAACGTTGCTGAAGCACGGTGCCAACGTTCACGATCAGCTTTATGTGAGTTTACTTGAAATTGGCCTTCAGCCATTCTGACCCTCCCTTTCCCCTGGAATGTTCAAGGTTTAAGGAAACCTTTCCGGGATTCATTTTTTCTGTTAATGAGAAAGCAGAGTGCTTTGTAACTGGTGTTTCTGTGCTACTTTACGTGCTGGAAAGGAGTTGGTGGAAAATTCAAAGCTTGCCCAGTATGCCAGCTCCTCCTTACACTTTGAGCCATTCTACACATTACACAGAATGAGAAGGCAAAATTATAAGCTGTACGTGTTTAATATTGCACATGGAGATAGGGAATAATGGAAACTGCCTTTTATGAAGTTTCCCTGCAGAGAGCTCTCTTGTGCACCCAAGCCCAGGAGAGGGGCAGCTGCTTCAAACAGCTCTTTTGAGAAGCTCTTAAAGGCAGCCCTTTATGCAGGAAATGTAATGTGGGGTCTGCCTTTAAGCGCTGTTTGAAGCATCTCACGTACTTCTGCAAGTCGGTGGGTGGCAGCAGGGGAGAGGGTGGTGGAGATTCTCCTCTCCCACCTGTTGCTGCTGCCCACCTGGTCATAGGAGAAGCATGTGTGCTGCTTCAAATAACACTTTTGGATAGGATATGAACTATGTAATGTACTTTAAAGCAATGATTGAAAGTAAGTAGTTCTTAAAACCAAAAATCTGATTAGCTTCTGTTGCTCAGCAGCACTCGCAAAGGACTTCCACAAGAGGCAGACTTCAAATGCACATTTGCTGGAACCATTACTCAGAAGCACCAGGGTTTATTATTTAATCTTTAAATTGATTACATAAAAGACTGGAAGCAGACTAATTAAAGAGCAAGCTTGCTTTTTGTGTTCATCAATGCTGCAGAAATGTATTGATAGTTATGAAAAAGATACTTCAGTATACAGTATAAGCAGTCTTGTGCTTGTGGGCTAATGGAGGAACGGAAGAGTTCAGTGGTTCTGTTAAGAAATCTTTTTTTGCCAGCTTAAAAGCTAATAAAATGTTTTATTTAAAATATTAAGGACGGAGCTACTTCCCTTTTCCTGGCTGCCCAAGGTGGTTACCTGGATTTAATTCGGCTATTGCTGTCTTCTGGAGCAAAGGTCAACCAGCCAAGGCAGGTAATGTTCAGCATTGTTAAGACGCATACAATGTTTTAGTTACCCTCCCTTATTTATTTTTAAGATTGATATTGTCTAGATTTTTCCCTTCATCTACTCATGTGTTAAGACTAACCAGCTGTTCCTTGGTGGCTCCCTACATTCCAGTTATTGGTGTGCCTTTGATATGGAAGTTAATATTTGATCAAATTTGGATACATGTGCTGCTGTTGGGTTTTCTATACAGACTGCCGAGGTTGTAGTTTAACTTCCTCTAATACTTGGCATTTCTGGTTATGCATTCTTACTTAGATTATAGGCATTTCCTTGAATCTGTGCCATGGAACAGTTGAAGGAGGTATGTGTGCCCTGGAATCCTTAGAGGACACAAAAATCAGAAAGTTAGGCAAGAAATTTGTTTTCTCTCTCCAACAAGACCAGAACAGGGGTGGAAAAATCTCAGGCATGTGGACCATATGTGGCCCTCCTGGGCTTTGTCTGGCCCTAAGCCATGCTCCCTGCTCAGGCTGCACCTTTTCACTGACCCTTTTCTGTGCCTTTCATGAGTGCCTTTGCCTGGCTGGAAGGTGTCTGTGAACTGTGGATAATATGCCTGTTGCTTGAACCCTCTGCATGTGTACATGTGAAAAAGCCTGTTCACTTTCAGGGCTCTGGGATGTAACATATCCCCACCCATTTTTGCCTTTGGCCCTGCCCATCACTGGCATGGGGACCAAGGAAGGTTCCCCATGAGGGACTGCAGCCCTTGGGCTCAAAGAGGCTCCCTACTAACAGGAAATGCCAAGTGCCACAGAAATCCGGCTTAAGTCCAGAGCTACCTACTGACTGAACTATATTGCACCAGAGGTTATTTTCCACCAAGAGTAGAGGAAGGTGTAAATGTAGGAAATTGCAGGTTCTGGGTAAGTAGGTTCCTTAAGCATTTACATTCACAGGTCGCTGATAACAAGCATGAACTCAAGTGACGTGGCTTCTCATTTGGTATTTCCAGGCACACAAAGCCACAATTAACTATAGGATGTGTAAAAATCATGTTAGCATCCTGTGTTTCCTTATTCCTATAATATAAGAAGAACCCTCCTGGATCAGGCCAAAGACCCATCTCATCCTGTTCTCACAGGCCAACCAATTCCCCATGGGAAATTCAGAAGCAGGACCTAAGCGCAACAGCACTCTGTTCTCCTGCAGGTTCCAACCACTGAACCATACTGCCTCCGCAAGTGGCGTTAGAACATAGCCATTGTGGCTGGTAACCTCTGATAGCCTTGTTCTCCATTCATTTGTCTACACGTCTTGAAAGCCCTCTAAATCTTGTGGGAATGAATTCCATAGTTTAAATTTGCACTGTGTGTAGAAATTTCTTTTGTCATTATTGAATCTCTTTAACATTCAGCCTCACTTTGATAGACTATATCTGAACTTTTTCCAGTTCTACAGTATCCCTTTTGAGGCTGCTGTCGTTATGCTTTTTTCACTTTGCATCAGCCTATCCACAGGGTTTCAGTTGCTTCTAACAAGAAGTAATTGTTATTGGATACTACCACCTTGAAAAGCAGGGCCCAAAGCAATCTATTCCACAAGTAACCCTGTCACCTCCTCAGTTGCCAGATCTACTGTTGACTCAGAAGGTTATCGCCTAAACTAACAGGTTTACTGCAGCTGACAGTCTTATAAGGTTACTAATTCTAGGAAACACTGACACCTTGTGACACTGAACTTAATTACCTGCGTCAATTTTGCTAGCTGTTAACTTCTAGACTGAGTGTTTACAGGAAATGAGATAAGATAAATCCTGCAGTCCTATACATATCTATTCAGTGGGACTTAGTCCTGGATAGTTGTGTACAGGATTGCATCCTAAGTGCCTTGTTTGGTTCCCACTAAGGTCCATGAACTCCTGCCAACCTAGCAGTTCGAAAGCACGTCAAAGTGCAAGTAGATAAATAGGTACTGCTCTGGTGGGAAGGTAAATGGCATTTCCATGCGCTGCTCTGGTTCGCCAGAAGCGGCTTAGTCATGCTGACCACATGACCCGGAAGCTGTACGCTGGCTCCGTCGGCCAGTGGGATGAGCGCTGCAACCCCCGAGTCGTCCGTGATTGGACCTAATGGTCAGGGGTCCCTTTACCTTTTAAGGTCCATGAAAGCCTTTGCATTTTTTCTTTGTATTAATATTTCCAGTTGTGGCCGGCATCAGTTTGTCTCAGAAGACAGTGGAAGAGTGTGCCTTTGTGGGTAAAGTCAAACTGTTGGAGAGTTACAGTGCCTGCTGTGGCTGCAGAGACATGTTTTATTGCAGGTGGGGCAGATGAATGTGTTTGCTTTTGCTGCTATAGGTGCACCATGGCATTTCTTCTCTCTGTACTCCTCATCACTGAACAGATCAAGAAATAAGCATTTCAAATCTTCCCCAATTCTACCATTTGATATTTAAGAAACCTTGGTGACACCATCCACAAACCAATATTTTTACCAACCCATGGTTGAAAACATACACAAGCTAACCACAAAATTTAGCTGCTGCACAGCATGAACAGCATGAACAAACGCCAGTTCCCTCGGCCTATAGAGCGAGATGAGCGCCGCAACCCCAGAGTCGGACACGACTGGACCTGATGGTCAGGGGCCCCTTTACCTTTATAAGATACAGTGGTACCTCGACATCCGAACAACTCAACTTCTGAAGGTTTCGACTTCCGAAGTCGACAACCCCGGAAGTCTTTTCGCCCTGCGCACACGCTCTGCACCTGCGCAGAAGCGGCGTGCGCGGTCGGTGCATGCACAGAAGCGCGAAATCGTGCTTCGCACATGCGAACCGAAGACTTCGACTTACGAAGACGGCCGTAGAATGGATCGTCTTCGTAATTCGAAGTACCACTGTACAGGTATAAAGATGCTCATTTCTCATCTCGGCAGAATTATATATTCTATGGTTGGAAAACTCTTTGGGTTTTAAAAAAAAGAAGATGCAAGGCTTTTGTAAACTGAATTGGGCACAGGAAGTATAACTCAAGAAGCTCCTCTCCCTCAGCCTTGTTTTTCCACTTCAGCACTGTATTATTTTTGTTTAAAAAGAGTCCTTCAAAAGAATACAGAACTACACTTTATGACCTGATAAGAAACAAAATAGACTCTTGTATGTGGTTGATAGCATTCTGCGTTAAGCTTTATAAGGAACCAGTACTTCCTGCTTCTTAAACTTTGGTATAGCATCTGATAATAATTAAGGCGTCTAAAACAGAGAAAATACTGTTTGTTATACAGAGTACTGTTTTCATCTTATTAAGTTATTGAACATTTCATTTGCACTGTTCAAACATTTATTCAGCTGCAAGGACATGCTGAAATATATAGATTCTGTTTGCCTGTTTGCATTCCCTGAATGCTGAGCTGAACATGATGTCCCTTCTCCAGGGGGAAATGGGTTTTCATCAAGGATTCAAGTTCATTTTGTCCTTGAGTTCCAGCCAGAATCTTGTGGTGAGCTGCCAGAGCTGTTCAGCGTGCTGCCTGTATCAAACTGATTGGTCCTGTTTTGCATGTTATTTCGTCTTCTTAAAGGATGGGACAGCTCCATTGTGGATAGCCTCTCAGATGGGTCATAGTGAGGTAGTGCGAGTGATGCTGCTCCGAGGAGCAGAACGAGATGCTACAAGGAGTGTGAGTAGCTGCCTTTTGTTTTGTTGGCTTTATATTAGAAGAAAAGGAGTCAGCAGTACTCTGGGATATGATGGACAGGGGTAGAGAGCCTGGATGTTGTTGGAGTCCACCTCCCATTAGCTTCAACCAGCATGACCAGTCATCAGAAATTATGAGAGTTGGTGTTTAGCAACCTATGGAGGGCTACATGTTCCCCACTCAGATTCTAGAACATCTCAATGGTGTGCTGTGGCAGTCAACACTGAATGAATGAATTTACTTTATTCAGTCACAGACCAGCATAAACAAAACATTTAAATACAGTAAATAGCATAACAATATGGATCTAAGCAAATAATTATTTAAAAATGGGGGCAAAAACCAACCGTAGATTAAAACATATACATAAAATACTTGATTAAGCATAAATAATGAGTGGATAAAACTAATAGAGGAATTAAAAGGACTTGTTAAACAGCTATAAGGGATGGGGCTTCAATAAAACAGATCTAACAATATGGGTCTTCATTTTAGGACTGATTTGTATCATAGACCACCCTTCGACGAATATCTATCTTGGCAGCGCAGAATCTGGTGACTGAATATGTGACTTCTGGACTTTCGTCCTGTAGTAATAGGGAGATGTTGTGTTGTTCTGAATGCCCAGGGAATTTATATAGGGTGGGCTGGATAAACCTGGCCCAAACGTCTATATAATACTTGCAATAAAGAAGGGCATGTTCCGTTGTTTCCTGCAGTCGACACTGCAGAATAGGTTGGCTAGCATCCCTCTCAATTATCTCTCATTGCAAGGGGCATCTTACAACAGAAGGAACAGCTTCTTCTGTTTCCAAGTTGGAGATGTTTTACAAAACCAGAACACAGAAACAAGAAAAAAGCCAAACCCTTTCCTCTTGGTAATAAAAATGTACAGTAAATTAAACAGTTATCCTTTTTCTCTGAGTGGTCCCTGTCACTATCTGCCATGCTACTAAGAAAGATTTGCTAGGTCAGTAGCGACAAAGATGTAGTGCTCAGATCCACTTGTTTATTTCTTATTTCTTAATAGATTACACAGCACGGCCTTGGCACTGAAGGCAAGTTTGAGGGCTGACGCATTTTGGAGGCTCAGTTTAAGATCAAGGCTAAGCTGGATCCAAAGAACCTCTTAACAAATGTTGCATGCCCAGTAGAGTTATTTTTCTTGAGCCTTCTGTGGTAACTGATGGATTTCATAAGGGTCTGCTGTTCAAAATACTGTAAAGTAAAAGCCCACTGGACATACAGTTCACTCAAATGAGTAGAATATAATAGATTAGGATTCTTTATGTTTAGTAAACCACCAACTGCTATTTAAGAAGAAAAATGTGACTGGCTTTCAAGACTCCCAGTCCTTTATCAAGTAAAACAGGTCCAAGCATCTTTTCATGTCCAGGTCCCGTGGTTATCACCAGGTTGCTCCAAGAAGAATGGAAAGCTTCCACCAGCCTTCATTAGCCATTATTATTACTTTTATTATGCACCAGCAGTTCCTGGGGCGGATTACAATTTTAGAATTAAAAACAGTTAAAACAAATGACAATCACATGGAAAAGGGTGGGAAATGACTTCCTGGTTTATGTATCTGTGTGGTGCATACATTTGTGGCTTTCACAATTTCACATTTTTAGGTGTGCCCTTAAAACCTCTTAGTTGTACATCTATAAATGCAATGTGTGTGGCGTTCCTTTTGGCCATAGCAGCCAGCGTGGTGGTGGGGAGCTGCGGACTGCCCTCCTGATACCAGTATTGCAACAGCTGACCTGTTACAGGGTAAAGCAGCAATGGCAAAATTGAGGCTGTGTAGATGCACCAGGGGAAGCACCAGATCTGCCCCAGACTCAATGCTGCCTTGTAACAATGCTGGTGTCAGCAGGGGAACTGGTGCCATAAAAAGAAGGAAGGGGCAGTAGCAATTCTCCTTTTCTCCTCTTTAACCTTACTTAATATTTATTTTGCTGCTGCTTAAGCAGAGGCAAGGCCCTCCGCCTCCCCCCAAGGTCCTACCACGAGTGAAGCATTCTGGGCATGCTGGATGCGAGACTGCCCGTGGCACTGTTATGGTTTGCTGCTGCTGAAGCTCTAAAATTTAGAGGGAAGTTTTACAATAGTAATAAACTTTTTCCTAATAATTTTAGGTAGTAAACTGCAGCAGGGGCACAGGGAGTCTCAGTCATCACTCCTAGAATGCTTTACTCCAAGGAAGGCTTTGCCCTTCAACCTTTCTTGAGTGAGCCAGGGAGCAAGGAGGGGGAGGGCTTCTGGTGGAAGCAAGCATGTTATGCTACATCAGTGAAGGCAAGCCCAAGTTAATAACTACCTGAGCCAGTTGCTTCAGTGTACTGAATTCTAGCTCAGTTCAATAGGACCTATTTCTAGATTAGGTGACTATAGGATCACAGTCTTAGGAATGTTTCAATGACAATATTTTTAAACATTGAAGTCTGCAAAGCTGTGGTATGGGCGTAAGAAAAGCCACTGCCGCTACATGCAGTAAGGGCTTCATGTACAGTAAGGACACTCAAAGCCTGCTTATGGGAGAAATAACATGCTCTAAATGGGCTATAATTAATGGGAGGACCCTTCCCTTATGAATTCTATACAAGGACAAGTCTAAAACAGGACAAATTGTCATCCTCAATTCATGTTTCTTCTTTTTCCTTTCTGTTGTAGGATGGCACAACTGCTTTACTTAAAGCTGCGAACAAAGGATATAGTGATGTTATAGAGGAATTGCTTAAATTCTCTCCTACACTTGGTTTATTGAAGGCAAGTACTGAGAAAATATTTGGGATGCTCAGAACCATAGTTCCCTTGGATGCTGTGGAAGCTCTCACTAATTTCAGTGGGGCTATCACAGAAGATTTCTCAGTTTCACTCAAAATCTTAGGTTATTTCAAATATTTTTCTAATATAGAGATGTTAATGTAAATCAGAGCACGATCCTGGGTCTTTTCTCTATTACATATGCCATGTCTCGAACTCAGGATGGTTAAAGTCTTCTTATGCCCACCCATCTTTTGGAAAGGTTGAAAAAGGCAGCAGCCAGACTCCGCCAGAACCTTTCCTGCATCATTGATAGAGATCTTAGATTTTAAAGTTATGTATTATTATTATTAGCAAATCATCTGCATATAGATATATTTATGTTTTTGTATATACTAGAATGGAACATCAGCTCTCCATGCAGCTGTTCTTGGGGGCAGCGCTAAAGCAGTAGCACTACTCATAGAAGCGGGAGCAGATCCGTTCCTTAGGAACAAGGTAGTGTACTTTTGTTTTAAGATTGTCAGACCTTTGAAACCGAATCTCTTCATAGAAATTCTTATTAATTTTAGCTTGAAGTTTTATATTAGGAACAAATTTTAGCCTGAAGTTTTACATTAAGAACAAAAACAGAGAATAAATTCTCCATGTTGTGTATTTCCATTAGAGGGCAGCACAACTCTTGGGAAAAATTGTTCGCGTCAACCACTTTCATTCAGCAAGGTAATTCTGTAACCTGTTGCAGCAAAATCATCCAAGTGTCAACTCACACCTTTAAAGACTAACAAATCTGTTTGGGTATAAGGTTTTCTGGACATTTCTGTCATTACGGAATTGCACCAACGCTTCTTTTAAATTTACTGGAGCCTCCACGGTATGCTAGAATACAAATCTATGTAGACTTACCAATATAGTATTTTTCCTCTCCAAGGGAGGCCCAAAGTCAATTAATTACAGATCTAGTTTAAATGCTACTGAAGCCTGAATGTAAATTTGAGTGCCAGCTGATCCTGTTCTCATGAGTGCCAAAGGCAATAATCATTATTTTATTGGAAAGAAATCTATAGTCATTCATTCCTGCAGCATAGCATATAGAGCAAGGATGGGGAACGTGGCCTTCCAGATGTTGCTGAACACCAGCTCTGACCATTGCTCATGCTGGCTGGGATTGATGGGAGTTGGAATCCAACAAGGTGTGGGTGGCCACAGGTTCACCATATCGTAGAACCTTTTTGACTCATTTTCTTTCAACTTAAAAGCCAGAAAATGAAAGGCAATAACTTGCACTCCTTACAGCATCTTGATGTGCTCCTTGAAGCAGAATCGCTGCCCTACAGCAGCCCAGGGAAGTCACTAGAATATGATGGGGTAGCTTGCTGAAGACCCCTTTGGATCTGCCCTGGGGATGGGAAATGCAGGGTCCTTCAAATGGCATTGGCCCTAGCCTCAGCCACCATGGTCAGTGGTCAGGGATGTAGTCGAGCAACAACCAGAGGACCATGTTAGCCACCCTAATCTAAGTAATTCCTCACAAGCCTACTTTGAATTATAATCCCTGTTAAACAAGCTTGCTGAAAGGCTCAGTAATACAGCATTGATATAGTTTCTGATGAGAAGTGCATGAGTCCACAGCTGAATGTAGATCAGTGCAGAATGTTGAATGCCAATGCTCCTTTGGGTGATGTTCCTTGAGGTCTGCTGCATGAGAACCAGATGGTGAAAGTCCTTTCTCTGGTTTCCAACCAACTCGTGTCTTGTTTCCAGAAAAATGAACTGCCTTCAGATCTAACAAAAAACGAGTGCATCCTACGGCTCCTGCAGACTAGAGAAAAGCACCGAAAGAGCTAATACAGCTTTGCGTCTCAAGAGAGAGCCAATGAGCCCTGCCCACATTCGCCCTCAAGCAAAGCTAGTTATCCTGCAGAACTGGAAATGTTTTGCTGAGACTCAAGCAACATGCCCCGACTCTTCCTCTTTGAACAGTCAGGATTCTCCATGGAGTGGCACTGCTAAGGTCCTAACACCACTGAACTCACCAGATTTTTGTCTCTGGCTTCAGATGCAGGGAAGACTGGGTCGTTAAGTGACTTTCCTGAATAAGGTCTTCTTCTGTTCCAGAGAAATATTCCTTTGCTGTAGTATTTATCTGTTCCTTGAAGTAAACCTCCTGATCCTTATCAAAAGTTGCACAGGTCTTTTTAGTAGTGCTCTGGCAAGTCCAGTTTGGTCTGAACCCTTCTCAGGATATGCAGGTGGCACAGATGGGGGCACCAGCAGTTTGGTTTCTCATAGTGCTTCAAGCCTTTTATAGCCCATTGGTGTCTTGGTACCAATTAGGCCATTTGCTCACTGGTGTCATGAAGGTTTCTGATAAAAATACGGGATGTTCAGTTACTTGTAGCAGCACTCCCTTGCTAAGGCACACATCACCTGTTATATTGTAGTTGTCACAGTGCAGGGGAGCAGGGTTATCGGGGTGTGTGTGTGTGTGCTTGTGGGAGGGGGTAAGGAAGATGTTGGCAGGGAGGGAGCAAAGCCCAAAGTGGGTGCCACCCCCTTGCGTCTGTCTTCCTGTCTACCCAGTAGGCTGTCAGGAGAGGGTCAGCTTCCTCTTGCTGAATTGAACACCCAAAAGAGAGCTGCTGTGATTAGGCTCAGAGTCACATGCAGCTCTAAGGCTGCCAGCCCCTGTCATGTTGCGATGATATAGCTGTTAGCATTCTTTAATACCAAGGCCCACTTCATAAATTATATTCTTCCTACACACATTAGTATCGAGTGGTGATCTCTAGACAGATTTATTATTGCCTACTTAATGATGCTTTCCATTTATTTATTCAAGACCCATCTATATAGAGATGCTGTCTGTCTGTCTGTCTGTCTGTCTGTCTGTCTGTCTGTCTGTCTGTCTGTCTATCTATCTATCTATCTATCATCTATCTATCTATAGTATCTATCATCTCTCTCTCTCTATCTAATGCCTATCTCATGGAGCTTTGCATCTGTTTGTATATTGCCCTTCATATTATTTATCCAAGTATGGTTTACAATGCATATTAAGTTTTCCTAAATCTAAGAAAAGCATAATGCATGGTTAAGCCCTTACTCAACTGGTTTGTCTACTATTGGATCCCAGAAGGTTTTTGGAACAACGTTGAGCAAGCACAACAATACGCTAGGAAGCCCAACCATGCAGGAAAGGCTAGCAAACACATGTTCTATGCAATTTAAATCAATTTTTGAAGAGTTTTGCTTTCATTCTGGGATGAGATACTTAAAGCAGGCAAAACGATAAATTTTATTTCACATACTAATTATTTAAAATTGCTGCAGGTGTTCAGGATTTCTATGATACTTTAACTGACTGTTAGGGGGAGGGAAGTACGCTACTACTGTATAGGATGGAATAAAGGTCTGTGGCTGGGATTCAACTAAGTTGTTGTGAACAAGCAAAACTCTCTCTCCTCGCCCCCAAATCTGCTCTGGAGGCATAGGGAATCCCAGAGCAGGCTTGGGGGCATGCAGGGAAGGAGAGAGGGCAAAGCCCCATTGTTCCGAGTGAAACTAGCAGTACATTGAAGCCAACCCTATGTGTTCCTGTTAGTCCTTTGGAACATCCCAAGAACAAAGTGAGTAGTGAAAGCCTATTACTCTGTAAAAGAATACAGTTAAGAGTATATTTGTTGGATCAAACCACTGGTCCATCTAGCCCACATAGTGTCCTTTTTCCAACACTGGCCAGCCAAATTTATCCTAGAAACACACGTGACAGCAGCTGTTGTCCACCATTGGTATTCAGTGGCATGCTATCTCTGAACAGCGACATTCTAGTTGGTTAGCTAACAAAATTTACAGAGCACTTCTACAAAAAAACAACAAACCTTTAAGCGGTTCAGGACTGTGTACACATTACTGTTTGCTCTGCATCCCCATTGCTGGTTTTTTAAAGCCGTGTACACACAACATTAGCCACAATTCATATCTATCCTGAAGTTTATTGAGAAATCCCGCTATTTAATGTGTTTTCCTTGAACCATCTTCCATCCAAGCTGAAAACTTAAGGTACAGTCACTTCGCAGTTCAGCTGAGGTGTATGCAGTTGAGAAAGCCATTGCATGCGTGCAGATGATTACTTCCATGAATAGGAGTTCCAAAGAGATTGTTCACTGTGTCCTCTCTGCCCATTTGTGTGGATACACAGCGGGTGACTTAGGAACACATCAAACCTGACTGGTGTGTACGACACCAAACAAAAGCAACTTGAAATGCAGCAGGGAAAACAATCTTGCTGCATTTTAAACTGGTAATGTGTACCTAGCCTACATAAAAGTATACACTATTATAAAGTTTAGCTGTTAAAGCTATTAACCATCAATAGCTTTGTACTGGACTGATTCATTTCTCTATCTGGGTCAGTTGAAAGAATTAGTAGAGACGGTCACCAAGCCTGCAACATATTTTAGGCATGAGAGTCTACCATACAGGTGCTAGAAACATACACAGCATAAATAAATCATCTTTAGTATTTATCAATAAGTGGTGCTTAAAAAAAACCTTGTCTGATAATTTGCAACAGCCTATTTTTCTAGCATAGTCAGGATTGATAACAGGTGCGTTGATAACTCCAGGTGCAATATGACTGAAACATTATCCCAGCTATCAATATAAAGAGACTCTGTTTATTACATATGTATTATAACTTCTTAGTTATAATCCTTTCCCTGTGAACTGCTATGTTAATATGCCACTTCTTGCTAGTTATAACTACTGTAGGTGCCAACCATTGAGGGTCTTGTGTGCTTCTCTAATTTGTTAGAAGTCATGCTACTCAGTTGCTTGTGTCAGAGTGGACATATTTTCAGTGCTAAGGGAAATAAATAGGCATACCATTTGCAAAGGCGGCAGGCTCAAAATTCAGCTGGAATATTTCACTGTTACCTTGGTAAATAATAATGTTTAAAAGACCCACTTTGCTGTTGCTCAACATTATTGAGTCATTTTGACGTATGCTGTAGACTTCAAGGATCATAGCTATTGCAAAACAAAAAGTCTGATCTATAGGAGGAAGGGAAAGAAGTGGTGAAGCAGGGCTCTAATGAACTGCAAACACAGAATGCACTTTTCTAATAATATGCTGTTGATGGTGGTTTTTAAAAAGTGTTTTGGAGCACTATGCTTAGCACTTAGCAAGCTGCTTGTGTGACTTACCATTAATACTGTGATACATAGTTTAATGTTATGGGGTTTTGTTTTGCTTATGTTTGTGTCTGGGTTCATTCTCCTTTAAAAGCTGCTGAATTAACGCCTCTTGCCCTCCCATTTACCTTTGGGATTTTGCCAGGGGTGGTGAGGGTGCCAGGATTGCTGAAAATATCAGATTTTATTTCCCCAGCCAGCAGGTATGCCAATGCTTAACACTGGTTTGGAAGGAAGATTTGTCTACTGTTACATCATGGTTTGAGAATACAACTTATGCTGATTACCAAAGTATTTCTATGACGTTATTTCTGGTATAGTGTTATTTGTTGCATTTATCCATTGCTTTATATAGAAAATGTCTCAAAGTGGCTTACAAACCCATAAAATACAAAACAGCTAAAACATATTTACTGGTATGTCCGATATAGAATGTTGCTTGGTTAAAAAGAACCCTGGTTATAGTATCATGTTTTGATGTAAGTGTAGCTAGTTAAGATGGTGTTGTAGTCAGTCTTATGGAATACCTGTGAAGCCTTAAATTATATTACAAAATCTGGAGCTTCATTCCTTTTGTGACAACCTTTAGTATTTTTTTTGCAATATACAAATGATTCATTTAAAACATCTGACCTATAATGCTTGAATTAAAGGAAGATATAATTTTATAGTTCTACAATAAATTTTGTGTAGTTCAACATTACATGAACTTGGATTGAGCTGTGCTTACTATCATAATCACATTTCCTTCCAGTGACTTAAAGCAGTGTTTCTCAACCTTTTTTGGGCCACGGCACACTTGTTCCGTGAAAAAAATCACGAGGCACACCACCATTAAAAAAGTTAAAAAATTTAACTCTGTGCCGCCCTATATTATAATTATGACTGTAAGAAACACTTGCCAAGTATTGCTTTCCGGCGGGTCAGTGTTGTATATTGGCGGCCGCCAGGCTCGTTTGCACTGAGCTTTCGGAAAGAGGAGGAGAAATATTGCTTTCCGGCGGGTCAGCGTTGGTTATTGGCGGCCGCCAGGCACGTGACAATGCAAATCGCCCTTCTCGTCGCCGCACGTCGCAGCACACCAGCCAGCGTCTCGCGGCATACTAGTGTGCCGCGGAACAGCGGTTGAGAAACGCTGACTTAAAGTGTAAATTGATTCCAGACTGGCCACTTCTTGCTCTCTCTACCCAGACATGTCTCTTTTCACTGTAAGCTATGTGCAGAATTGCAATTGACTTCTATAGTTGTGGAGATAGAGCAGGCATCCCCAAACTGCGGCCCTCCAGATGTTTTGGCCTACAACTCCCATGATCCCTAGCTAACAGGACCAATGGTCGGGGAAGATGGGAATTGTAGTCCAAAACATCTGGAGGGCCGAAGTTTGGGGATGCCTGAGATAGAAGATTGTATGGGCGTACATGGGCGTACCCAGTGCGGGGCAGGGGGGCAGCTGCCCCCCAGAAGCAAAAAAAGGGGGGAAGCTGTTGTCAAGGCAGTTCACCTTCTCAGTCGGGTACACGATCTTGCCACAGCGGGCAGGGCCGTCTTAACTATACCAGCCGCCATGGTCCGGTGCCCTGCCAGGCAGGGCCAGGCACGGCGGGCAGCTGGAGAGCACGGCATGACAGGCAAGGACGCTGCCAGCTGTGCTCTACCTTGGCCTGCTCGGCTGAAGCAAAACGGCAGCAGCGGCAGTGAAGCTGCCTCCGTCGAGGGAATGTATGCAAATGAGGTGCCGCGGAGCATTGTGGGGCAACACTTTCTGTGCTGTGCTCTCTGTGACTTGAAGGAGTGTGGGTTGAAGTTAGCCCAGGTCCAGGTTTCCCTCGACGGAGGCAGCTTCGCTGCTGCTGCCTCGTTTTAATCACCGCTGCCGGTAAAGGAGCAGGCAAGGCAGAAGCGCAAACACGGGTGGCTCCGTGTGCCGCCTCGGCAATGGCTGGAAACGGCCCCCTCCCCTCTGGGGGGCGTGGACATTGACCACGCCTCCTGGGGGATCCCAGCCATGTCATAGCCAGCCAATCGGGTGGCTGGGGGTGGCATGGCTGGCATGCCCCCCCCCGTTTTGATCCTGGGTACGCCCATGTGTGCGTACATACATCCAGCTATGCTCCATGCATGCTAGTGGGCATGACATAGCCATGTTAGTAGAGGAAGGAAAATACCAATAAAAAAATAATGCTGTCCGGTTTTTTCTAAGGTTTGAGACAAGATAGAAGAAGCATGCATCAGGGAGGAAAGAGCAGCAAAATTATTTGATGACGATATCATGCAGCTTCCCTGTAAAAAGTGAGTTAACCAAGAGTGGCAATTCCAGAGTAAATACATAGGGCAGGATTCACCTACTGGTAACAACGCTGGCCAGCAGAAGCCCTGGATAAGGACTTCAACTTGCTTTTCCCACCCCCCCTGAAATTGCCTTGGGGTGGATGGGATCAGGAGAACCCCAATGCAGTGCACAGGGGGGAAAGAGGGGGCATTGTTCTGTCATACTTGTGGAGACAGAACATTTGTCCAAGCACAACACTGAATTCCACCTCAAGTGTGGAAGCACCCACATCTCCCTGCCTTTAAACACTGCCAATGGAAATGAGAGGATACTGTCAAAATGTTGCAGTGTTTGAACAGCAGTTGGATTCCGCTTATGACAATCTAACCAAAGATGATGCAAATGTAGCTGTTTCTCTTAGCGATACATGATAGTGTACAGAGATAGGAACTTGCTCCAGAATATTTTCCCATTTCAGTATTATTTTTCTCATGCCTTTGCATATTGCTGTGTCTTTGCTAAATTATGTGCAATTCAGTTTCTTTCCTCAGATTACTTTCCCATGTAATAATTAAAATTAAAATAATGCTTAGCTTGTCTTTGCTTTTTTATATTCAGACGCTGAGAGGCATTTAGTATGCAGACTGAATATGAATCTAACAGAAACTTCATTTGAATAGGGCAGTTCCCTGATTTATACTAACACCTACTTCTGTTAACAGCCACTCTACCGGTATTTTGAAAATTCATCCTAAACTTGAAACTTGGGTTGGTATTCATCCAACCCACTTCTGGTATTCATCCACTTCTGTATTTCCATTATGAGAAACTCGGTATCTTGAAAAGTATCCTGCAATCTTCCTTGAAATATCTGGATTGATGACTAATAATAATAATAATAATAATAATTTATTTATACCCTGCCCATCTGGCTGGGTTTCCCCAGCCACTCTGGGCAGCTTCCAACCAAATATTAAAAACACAATACAGTATGTTTTATTATTTATTAAACTTAAATCTCACAAAGGAAAGCAGGGTGGTAAAAACACTAATCATAAAATACTGTAATACAAATTTAAAAATCTAAAAACCACTATATATTCTCACAGTTAACAATTTCAAAGTTGTCAGGAACAGTATATTTCAGCCATCAAATGTCTGCTAAACAGGAAAGTTTTTTAATGCCTCCTGGAAGTTGATAATAAGGGAAATAAATGCAGCTGATTCTACAAATCGGGAACCACCAGTGGGAAACACCCTCCCTTAGTAGCCTGAGTCACTTTCTTCCTTGTGAATACTGTACATATGTGGCTTGCAGAAGTGCCCTAATTTGCACTTTAAACACCAAGCTAAGAGCTATGTGCCCCACCTGTTGTTTGCTGCAGTATCCCAACATACCTACCTCCAAGCTGATCTACCTGCAAATAAGCATCTCAGCTAGTGGTTTCATGTACCGTAGTAAACTGGTGCATATACTGTACCGGTACTTGAAAACACATCTATTCTACTCACAAATAATTCACCCAAGCGGGAATTCCCTAGAGTAAGCATCCCACTCTTCGGTCTTTTAAGTAAGTTTGAGAGCTGTATTCTCCTATTTTAATGGTATTATGTAAATATTATTAAACTGCATTAATAATATTATTAAACTCTAGTTTAGAATGTTATATTATGCTTCTGTTGCATACATTTGGTAATTAAAAATGAAAACTTGCTTATGAATCATAAAAGAAAGTGATTTACAAATCATGAAAGAAACTGGACCAAAGGAAGCTGCTGAATGAGATTTTTCCAAAAAAAGAAAATAAAAAGGGTGTAACTGACAGTGGTTTATCATCCGGCCATCCTGCAAGTCATCTAAACATGAAAATTAGTCATAGCTGACTGACTCGTGGTATGGTTCCCAATGAAGTCTGTGCAGCATAATTGACAGTGGTTTCATTTGGATGACTGCGGGCTGCATTCTTCTATTCTGTGTAGAATATCTTAAAATGGATGATTTTGGTTCCTTGTTAATGTATTTTTTGTTGTCTAAAACAAAAACAAAATCACAATCAACCCTCATCTACCTTTTCAGCAGTTCATATTTTCACCACCAGCTGGCTCTAAGGGAAGTTGCAAAACATTTTGGTTCCCATAGGAACCGCTGATGGGACACAGATATTCTCTCCTGGTTACTCATTCCTCCACTCCTGAGTCAGATTACAAACAAGTTTATAGATTAGAAGCTTTGGTCACCCAGTTCTAACAATTACAACACTTGTCAGGCCACCTCATGTCAGCAATATGCACAGAGACATTTTACACCCACAGAAACAACATATTGGGCTGAATTTATCCATGCTGTTAACTCTAGTAAAATCCAAAATCCATACTATCACAATGGCTGATAAAACATGATTTACCACAATGGGAGTACCGTAATTAGCTGAAGTACTTTTATGAAGAGGAATGTGCACAGTCCTATGCACATTTACCTGGGAGGATGCTTGGTGATTTGCATGCCAGATTTAAAGACGTGTATTGGCAGCCACTGTCTTATCGCTTCCTTATCAAGAGATGCTGAAAAATGTGAATGAGGAGATCCACAGCCATTGATCCAGTTACTTTTATGTTCAGTGGGAGCCTCACCCACAAAGATACACAGTATGGGGCAGACACGTAAACACATTGAGAAGAAATAAATCTAGGCTCCTCAAGAAATGACGCATTTTAAGTAAAGCACAGAAGCACAGCTTTATGACAAACACACCCATTGTTAACAGACTTGTTATAAAAATAAGATAGTTTGACTCATTGCAGTGTTGGTCCCTCAAGCACACCACACGATTAGCAACCATGATCAAAAGCTACTGTTAGCATAGAAGTCCCAGAATAAAACAAAAGTTTGGTTGTTTTCAATGATACAGGTCTGAATTGGGCTGATCAACGGGATACTACTTTTTAAAAGGACATTTGGCAACCTTTAATAGAGGAGTTATAATTCATATTATAGATTCAGGTAGATAGCAGTATTGGTCTGGCACAGTTGGAATAAAATAAAAATAATTGTCCAGTAGCACCTTATAGACCAACTGTTCTGCCGTTGAGGACTTATTGGATCATTCTTTGTCTAGTTCCTTCCCTTTTACCTTACCACCTTGGGTGACCCTGCTGGGAGTATGAGATTCCTGACAGCTTCGCTAACAACGGTCATGGGAACATGCAAGCCCACTCACCACGACAAGGTGATGATCCAGTGAGTGACAACTGGGAAACACTGGCCTGTGAGCGCTCCAGTTGGAGAACAGCCTTTCCCAAAGGTGTCATGGACTTTGAAGACGCTCGAACACAGGATGCAAGGGAGAAACGTGCTAAGAGGAAGGCACACTTGGCAAATCCACACCGTGATCAACTCCTGCCCGGAAACCAATGTCCCCACTGTGAAAGGACGTGTGGATCCAGAATTGGCCTCCATAGTCACTTACGGACCCATTGTTAAAACCGTGTTTATGGAAGACAATCTTACTCGGATACGAGTGATCGCCAAAGAAGAAGATAGACCAACTAAGTTTGTTCTGCTATAAGCTTTTGTGTGCATGCACACTTCTTCAGATACCAATTAATATTATATTTATTTATATCCCACCTTTTCCCCTGAAGGTCTCAAGGTGGCTTACAGCTAAAAAAGCTCATACCAAATAATAAACTTAGTTGGTCTTTAAGGTGCTGCTGGAAGGATTTTTTTTTATTTTGTTTCGACTACGTCAGACCAACCTACCTGTAGCTAATAAAGAGGCATTATAAACAATTAAGCATTAATAAGATATATGAGATCTATTAAAGCATAGCATCTTTTGTTAAAAAAAGTTAGCAATGTTTAGATTTAGTGCCTCTGAGCACGTGCAGAGTTCTTCGGAAGAAAGGACTTTCAAAGAGTCTCACTGAACATGTGCAAAATGGCTTTTGAAACGCTTCCTTGCCTGTCCAGTGACGGCAAAATCTCTCACCGCTCACTTTCTGTTGGAGGTTGCAGGCTGGAAACAGGGACCTGAAACGGAGAGGGCCATAAAACCAACCTTGGAGCAATCGAAGAAAAACTGGCGCAATCCCCAAGGACATTTGCCAGGAGGGAAAGCCTACAGATTACAGCAGGATTGTTTTGGGAGTAAACATGTTTGGGAGCTAAAATTCCAAAAGGCGAAACAGGAATCCCTGCTGGGCGCGTCAGCGCAGAAGCAGGCCCCACCGAGTTAAAAAGCCTTACTCCCAAGTAAAGCGTACATAGCTTGGATTGTGGCCTAACCCGTTCAGGGACGGCAACAAACTTGAGTCAGCGGCACTAGAGAAACCGGTTACTCCTGGGGCAGCCGGGCGTGTTTTTTGGGCGGGCGGGCGGGCGCGCGCGCAGGTGGCGTGACGGGGCAGCAGCTCCGCCTCACAGGAAAAGGCGGCCAACTTGGACTAGGCCTAAGGCGGAGCTGAGGCGACGCCGACCGCTTCGGTTGGCGCCGGGCGAAGCGGCCTTCCGAGTTCCGACATCGCCTCAGATCTCAGCGCCGCCCCTCGCGGAGGAGGAGAACGAGGAGAAGGGACGGAGGGAGGAAGGAAGGGGCGGGACCGCCGAGCCAAGCGCCTCAGTCGCAGTTCCCGCCTTGACTACGTTGGCCGCCCAGCGACTTCGCAGGTTGCCGAAGCCCTACAGCTAATCGAGCGGGAGGCTCCTCGGGGAATGGGGAGCCGCGCTGGGCCAGGCGGCCAAGGCGGCTGCTGCGGGCTGTGCGGCCTCAGGGTCGCCGTCGCCGTCTTCTTGCTGGCGCTTCTGCCCTGCCGGGTGAGTGGAGAGGGTGCCTTCAGGGAGGAGGAGTATAAAGCTGACGTGGGGCTGTGTGTGTGTGTGGTGGGTACATTTTGGGGTAGAGGAAGACCGCTCACAGACTTCTTTAAAGGTCCCTGATTAATATGTAATGAGAAAAGGTTTTTGTTTTGGTGTGGGGGTTGAGGTGAATGCTTAGGGGTTTGGTGGGTTCTGACCTTAGCAGCAGTAGTAAGAAAATATACCCCGGGGTGGAGGTGGGTAGGTGCAATTCTAGGCAAAATGCTGTTTTACTCGAAAGTAACTCCTGTTGAGTTTTGTCGGACTTGCTCCCAGATCCATCTGGGTAAGACTTCTGCTTTAACAGCAGCTGGCCTAGGTATCTGTTCTGCTTCAGATAGTTCTGGTTAAGAGTTTTGCTTCGGTGGCATGGAGGAGCAAAGGGATGCGGTAGGTCACGAGAACTTTAAAATTAGGGCAGTCAGTCAGTCGTTGCTGTCTATGTCAAACGCTTAATTATAAAAGTAAGCGTACATCTTCAGAGCCGGGTCAGGGGCGGGGAACTTGCAGCCTTCAAACATTGCCGTGCCATAAACACTCCTGACCTATGTCGGCTGGAGCTGCTGGGGGCCCCAGGGATATATTGAGTACTGATTACCTACCCCCCCCCAAGTGTAAGGCAATTTCCATCCTTCCTTGGGAAGTGCTTGAGCCTGTTGCATAGAGAAATTGGTGTACAGTATTGTAGATTATTGGCCCTTGTGGATTGCAGCCTACAGTTCGTTTCAGGTTTTGTTTATCTTGCACAAGTGGTATGCGTGGTACTTCACAGTGTAAAAGAGGACAGGCTTTGATCCCGAGAGCTTGCAATCTAAACTTTGATGCAAGGTAAGTGGTGGCATCACATAGGCATTCTGGGAGGCAGTTCCAAGCATATAGGGGAGCAAAGGAGGGAGACTGGAGTGAGCCTGTTCTGCTGTAAGAATGTTGACATCTAAAACCCACAGGTAGTTTTAGGGGAGCACATTGAGTGCAAAACCTGAAGGGAGCCATCAGGGGTGTGGCAAATAGTATGGAGTGGAAAAGGCGGAGGGGCACCCAATTTTGGTGTAGCACAGGGCGTCACTGAAATTTGAGACCCCAGGGTACACCATGGTAAAATAGCAAAATCTAGCCGTAAAAAAACATTGTGAATATTCGGTGATGAAAAGTCCATTTTGTCATTAAAATGGTGTTAAATCATCTTGCAGAGGAAAAAATGGCTGGGTGAATCCAGCATAAATGACCAATTGTCTGAATACTGTAGTAACATTATTGTGCAAGCAAGACTGAGAAGTCACCTGGGTCAGATAATTTGCCAGACATTATTAGTCAAGCAACTAGGTGACATACATAATATAATAATAAATGGCTTGATGCAAGTCCAGTACTTATTTGCAAACCTGCTGTTATTCATAAATGTATTAAATACTTCTAACCTGCAGTCAAAACTTTTGTTGATGCTATAAATTTAAAAGCAAGTCATGTGTGTTCTGTGTAGTAACTACTGTTCTATACTGCCGCCAAATAAATGCAATGCAGTGAAGTGAAATAAAAAAAATGTTTGAAAATGTTTTCAAGTGTATCTGAAGAAGTGTGCATGCACACGAAAGCTCATACCAAAATAAAAACTTAGTTGGTCTTTAAGGTGCTACTGAAGGAATTTTTTTATTTTGCTTCGACTCAGACCAACACGGCTGTTGTTGTCTAAGTGAAGTTAGACATCCATAACCCATTGTTTCGGCTGACTGGACTCCTCAGTGGTTGTTGAGTCCTGAGAATCTCATTCTCGGTTCCACTCCCAAGGAATCTAGGCCTTATTTAAAATTGAAAGTCTGAGAGACTCACATCTAACACACCTGGCAGTGATAGATTGTTTGGATATGATCTGCATTGACACAATGAATGCAGAAGTACTCAGTGCACTTGTTTCACAAGAGTTGTGCTAAGAGCAGTCACAGCTCTTTGTTTGTTGCTCTTCTCTTGTGTCTTGAATACCTGATGATAGTCTTCTGACATAGCACAGATAACTTCCTGTATTTTCTTTACTGATAAACATTTGTTGTGCCTAATATTTTCTTTTGGTTCTTGGGTAGGACACTAACCATTAAGAGTGTAGACATAGTTGAGCATATGTGTCATTGAATGCTGGATGGCAGACATTGGAGTAATAGATGCAGCTTTCCATATTACTGTATCTGCATGCTGGTTATTTCTACCATTGTTGTATTCCTCTCTGTCATATCTAAGAGGCACAGGAGCCCAGAGGTAGAGAAAGTGGCAACTCTACAGAATAGCAGCTGGTTTCCTATTGATCGTTGCTGCTGTAGGCTTTGCTTGAGGTCTGCATGGAAGGAAGAGGTGGAACTGGCTTGCGGTTGCCCATAGAGTTCATAATGAATATAAGCAGTTTCAACAAACTGCTCACATGCCTTAGTGCTCCTTTGGAGTTCTGTGTGAGAGATGTGAGATTTACCTACTGCTACTGGGGCACATTATGTCATTGAGACAGTACATACACTGTTCTTTGTCATATGTCCTTTATCTTTTCTTATAAGAAAGAATTAAGCTATGCATATTTGGCCACCATTATCCTCCCCCCCCCCAAAAATCCAGACTTTATTGAATTATTTAAAGCAAAAGTCTTACCCATCTGGGTAAGACTTCTGCTTTAACAGCAGCTGACCTAGGTATCTGTTCTGCTTCAGGTAGTTCTGGTTAAGAGTTTTGCTTCGGTGGCATGGAGGAGCAAAGGGATGCGGTAGGTCACGAGAACTTTAAAATTAGGGCAGGCAGTCAGAAAGAATTAAACTATGCATATTTGGCCACCATTATCCCCCCCCCAAAAAATCCAGACTTTATTGAATTATTTAAAAACAATTATAAATGTGTGGAGTATACAGTGTTTAGAAATACCGGTAGTGGTACCTGTATTGAGCACAGCTTTTCCTTGTTCATACTACAGTAGGTGTTTAAATGGGTTGGGAGCTTAGTGATCAACAGGGCCCTTTTCTGCAAAATGAAGTAAAAGAGTGCACCACTTAAAGTTGCAGATGGAGATCATTTGGAATGTTCCTCTGCCTTAAAAGAAGCTCCCTGCAAGTGTTAAGATATAACCTTTATTCCGAATGTGCTTCTTTTGTACTAGCTGGGAGCTTTCACATAGAAAAACATTGCAAAATGGTAGCTTTGAACGGCATTCTGAAGTGGTGTAGTCAATTCTACCACCTTATCTATGTATTTATTACATTTAAATCCACCTTTCCTTTAAGTTGCTCAAGACAGCATACACAGTTCTCTCTTTAGCTAGGTGGTGTGTGGAGTGGGGAGGAGGGAGTGGAGTTTCTGTTGAGTTTAGTGGGAGTAAGTTTAATGTATGGTGCTTTTGGTTGGTGTAATATTCTACCACTGTTGGGAGGTGGGACGGGTATATGGCCATAGGATTATGACTTAGGAAAGGAATGCTATCAAGTAGATGTGTGGGAAGCTGCTGTGTCACTGTATCCTAAAATTAGAGGACTATTGAAATATGTGCGCTGAAAGGGTGCTTTAACATTCAAGGGTTCCTGCAGTGGCACTTTGCACTTCTGTGTGAGCACTAAAATGTATGACATTTTAATTTAGGTTACGGTTACCAGACGTCCCCATTTCCCAGGGACAGTCCCCAGATTTACAAATCTGACCCTGGACAAAATCCATCCCCGGAATGTCCCCGGATTTCATTTTATGTCCCCGGAAAATGTTGTAGATATATTAGTAAGGAATAAATCCTTCTCCTCTCCTCTATTTCCCTGCATCGGCTCCGGGGTTTTCCTGGCCCCAGAGCTCTACTGGGCAGTTGGCTGGGTGGCCGGACACTCTCACTCCTGGCTTGATGTGTGACGCACAAGACACATCATATGAGGACTTCCGGTGAGGCAAAATGACAGGCGCCACAGCAGCAAGCAGCTCCTGAAGGCAGCCAGAGCCAACTGCGCTACTCTGCTGGCGCTGAGCTGCTGAGACTGCTGCTGACCCCCCTCCCCCGGGACCCAAATTGAGCTGGAGTGAAAGTGCCCGGCCACCCAGCTGACTGCCCAGTGGCGCTCTGGGGCCAGGAAAACCCCGGAGCTGATGCAGGGAGAAGGAGGAGAGGAGAAGGAAGAAAGAGAAAGAGGAGGGAGAAAAAAGAGGGAAGCCCCGACCTTGCCGCGCTGCTGCTGAGGAGGAGAGGTAGGAGAGCACTGGGAGGGCAAGGACATGTGGCCAAGCCCAGGCCCGACCTGAGCCAAGCCTACTCCATGGCGGGTAGCGCTCCAAGAGAACAGGCCGGGGCCCAGAGGAAGGCTGCGCGACAGAGGAGACCACAGAAGAGAAGATATTATTATTTATTTTTAAATAACTTTTTTTAAAAAATTAAATAACTTTTTTTCTCTTTTCCAAAAAAAAGAGTGTTCCAGGATTCTTTGAAAAAAAAATCTGGTAACTTTAATTTAGGTAACCCCTGTGTAGGTAAATTCCATTTCATGAGCCATCTTCTTTTGGTAAAAATTGAATGGTTTTGCATAAATTCAAAATTTAAACTTATGCATTAAGCTGGTATCAAGAGACTAGTTTAGTGTACACATCGTGTGAAATCGTATTTAAGGAATCTTAACTATGGTATGGTATGATGTCTGCATGGATAAATTACAGAACAACAACCATCACTTGGTCTTTCTGTGCAATGAGGGAGAATCAAAACTAGGTGTTGGTATGGTGTGATGTCTGAAGTAGCTGTTTGGTGTGTTCGAATATTCTATGGTTTATAGTTAGAAAAAGCTTCAATAGACGGTTGGAAACTTGGCAGTGTAAAAAAGGATGGTCCATGCTGAATTTTGGGTAGAAAGGATGAGAAATTGTTTATTTTGAATGATTGGCATGAGACTTTGGTGTGCTGATGGTGCTTTTTATTCTATAGATTTTGTTATGGTGTTTTTTTTGGGGGGGGAATCTTCATTTATATTGTGTATTTTGGGAAACGGTTTGTGGTGTTAGGTTAAGAGGAATGTCTAGTATGTGCTGTGAGTTGTGCAATATGTTTGTAGTTTGGTCACAAAAAGGCCTTTTTGAAACTACAGTACCGTATGTTAGTCAATGGTATTTCCTAAGGCTTTTCACTTCATATGCTCAATACAAACCTATTATGAGAAAGTTTTAAATGGAATGTTGGGTGGAATGAGAATGAGTGTGGGCAGAGAGGGTCAGTTGGAAAATGACAGCATGGCTGTGCAATGGGACAGAGTAGGAGCTGGGAGTGGATGTGAGATGCGAGGAGATCTGGCATGGGGGGGGGATACTTGCAGACCAATACTTCATTTTGAAGAATTTATAATTCAGGTAAGCCAAGAGGTTAGAAGTTAGGTGTGAAAGGAGATGGTGGTGAGGAAGAAATTTCAGGAAATTTATAAAAATAGAGGCATGGGGTAGTGGAATGTCTCTAACATTCACAGTGACAATCTCATTAAAGAAGGGCCTGGTTAGGAAGAAAAGTTGGCAGGCCATCTTACCTTATTTCATTCAATAATTTAACCACTTAATAGTCATCAGACGTTGCATTTGAATTGTTGCCCTTCTGAATGGTCTGAGATAACTTATTAATGATACTTATTAGTACACGCACACACAAATTTTTAGAATTAAGGAGAGTGGTTGAGCTATGATTCTTCAACATGCTAAGCAGAGTTGGATTAGTTTAACATTACACATGAATATTTCTGGTGGAATTTGTTTGTAGCCCAAATGTATGAATGGGTGCATTTCTGGCATCCTGCGTTTCACCATGTTTTGATAGGAGAACATAACTCAAGAAGGAAAGCTGCAATTGAGAACTAAAAAGGCTTCACATTGGTAGCATTCCTATGAATTTTATGTGTCCCCAATCTAACAGATGTGCACAGTAATTTGTGGCAGTTTCTCTTGATGTAAACCATTAAAAATAGATGTATGTGAATGGAATTTAGGGGGGGAAATCTTACCTAGTTTTCATGCATGGATCTTGGTATTACTAATAATGAAGCAGATAGTATCCATAGATGTAATCTCCAAAATTGAGCGTAGGCATTTTTGCATTTGGTTCAAATGGGTTTAGATAAATATCAGTGTTTCATAGGGTGATAGTTAAATCATGGCAACAAATATGAGATGAATAATGTTTTTGAATTTAACATTAATTCAAGTCTGCAGCAGCTGAAACGTTTCCAAGAATACAGTGCTGTACTTGCAAAGAGAAACATTGTAGTCCTAAACGATAGTGCCTCAATTCTTGTCAAAAAGGCAAATGATTTATAAAAAGAAGCTGGTGTTTTTCTGGTATACATGAGAGTCCTTTGTGTACATGTTTCTTATACAATACATGTTCAGTTTGAGGAGGGAAGAGATGACAGATTACAATTTTATGTGCTTTGTTTTGTTTTGTTTTGTTTTAAAAAGATATAATTTAATTATGATGAATTGTTACATGCCTATAAGCATCAGATGCCTTCGGTATAGTAATAAATAATAATGTTCCTTTGAATGGGTAGGATTTGAATACTTCCTAAGTGACATGACCTTTGTAATGGCATTTGTCTAATTATATAACCAACACCTGTAAGTCTGTTCACCATCTTATCCTGACCCACTTATCTGACCTGGATGGGAGAGGTGCTAATCAGAAGGTAATATGCTGAATTTGGGGGACACAGAAAAGCCATATTCTCCTTTAAGAATTGTGGTATTGAAGATTACAAGATGGTTTGAATATATAGGCTTGAGTGCTTTGACATCAACAGCCAAAAAAGAATTGTCTCCCTCTTTCCACACCTGGCCAGTTTGTTTGAAGACATGACATGAGGAGCAGAACCTGAGCTTTCCATGCTGCTAAGTCAGACATCCCCAAACTTCGGCCCTCCAGATGTTTTGGACTACAATTCCCAACTTCCCCAACCACTGGTCCTGTTAGCTAGGGATCATGGGAGTTGTAGGCCAAAACATCTGGAGGGCCGCAGTTTGGGGATGCCTGTGCTAAGTCAAAACATTTCCTAGCAACCAGCTGATCCAGAGTGTAGCCTAGGGCAGCTACACTCACCTACTGCTTAAGGCTAGTTCTGCAACAATGAACCACATACCAAAGTAGATTCAGGGCATGTGTAAGGGAGTGGTGCTTGCTTTCTTAAGGGACGTGGCAGTGCAGCTACTACTGAAAAAGCTGTCCTGGAAGCAGTTTTCATTGATGTTTTTACTGTTACGATTGTAGTATTCCATTTTTATATTGTACAGTGTCTTGTTCCATTTTATAACTAAGTAAGGTTTATAAACAAATAATTATAATAAATACATAAAATATAAATTAACTTCATGTGCTGTGCATATCCCTATTGATGCATAGTCAGTAAGCAATTGAGAACAGACATAATTCTACAAAATGTACCGTAGTTCCAAAAGTTCATATTTGTAAGGGAACAAAGTCAAGGCTAAACAGAAATCTGGGAATCTGTCCTTGTAAACCAAGTACATTACACATAACAAAACTGTTGGAAGTCTTTCCAAAAACAAATGTGGAATCTAATCTTTAACATCGTATGTGTAGATCCCTCTATAGATGAAAAAAGCTTCCAGAAATTTATAAATTTCAAAGTATTAATGACAAAAAACTCAGTTAAGCTTTTACTCCATTAAGATTATTAAAAGTATTATTCTTTAAGATACAATGCATGAGAACCCTGCAAATTCAAATTCAAACAGAAAATAGAAAATTGTTTGAAAATAACTATTATAAAAACCCCTATTATATGTATTGCATCAGTAAGATAACCAGTGCTTTTTTCTTTTTTTAAAAAAAAAGTTTAGGGGTACTCTCATTTTCCTGCTCATATTGAAATACTGCCCCTCAATGAGGCCAAACTTAGATTCACAAACTGTTTAGGGGTATGCACACCCCTGCGTCCCCCCAGAAAGAAAGCACTTTAGATAACTAATAGCAAAGTCTGCTAACAATATTTAGTACTAACGTAACATTTCAAGAACAAGTACTTCCAATATTCTGCAAAAATCCTATAAAGTAGATCAGCATTAATATTCTTCTTTTGCAGATTGGGGGGATGGAAAGGAGCTGGAGCTGAAGGAAAAGTGGCTTGAATAAGGTTCCCAATGGCTGATAATATTTCAACTAGGGACTTGGTACTTTATAAGCCCTCTAAACTTTATACAGTGTGGCTAGATTATTCTAGCTGTTGTTTCTAGTTTCGTGGAAGACAACACCACTCTCTTGATGAAATAGGAGAAAGATGCCGATGACAGCACATTTCCTTTCAGCCCTGTGGATGAAGTGTTGTCACTAGACTGTCACATGATGCATGTGAGGCATCAGAAGTCTTTGCCTTGCAGATTTCTCTCTCCCTGCCTGTCTCATGCAAGTTTAGTGAATTTTCTGTACTGTAAACCTTTCATCACAGATGAAATGTACACAACAACCTGTATGTACACATCATTCTCATAAGACTGATATTTTAAAAAAGGGAATCCATTTGCAAGTTGATGAGGGAAAACAGGAATGATCACACTTTCATCATTAATTACCAGTTCAAAGAAGTTGCTGACTGAGCTTGCTTTGTAAAGGTTTACTTGATTTGAGTCCTTTAGTCTACTAATGAGGAGCCTTTTTTCAGCCCAAGGGCCACATTTCTTTCTGGGCCAGAACAAAAGTGGACAGAGCACCAAATGTAAAACTTACCTATGTATATTATGCTACTTTATATACATTTACATACACACACTTTAAAGCAAGAGGCGTTACCAGTCCAAGGGCACATTCCAGCTAGCAGGAAAACACTGGGTGTGAAGCAGAGCCAGTGAGGGGGGTGGTCTGGGAATAGAAGTGTGGAGGTCTGTATATTATGGTCTCTGGGATTGAAGAAATCAAGGAGTATTTTTGGCCTGAATGCTTTTGTGTAATCAAACACAATTCTAAAAGCCTTCCTCCCATGTAGCTCTGTGCTCTTGTCCCAGAGTATCCTATGTAAATCATATAAATGTTAGAAAATGGTTTCTTAGCCCTCTCTTTTTCTAGTGTTTGCTATCAAATAACTGTATTCATAATTTATTTCATTGGAAGTGAAGGCTGCCAATAGGAAGTAATGAAGCCCATCAACTTGGATGGCTTTAAAAGAGGATTGGACAAATTCATGGAGAATAAGGATATCAATGACTGCTGACCATTATGGATATGTTTTACCTTCACTTTCAGAGGCAGTATGCCTCAAAATGCAGGATGTGGGGACTTGGGCTCAGGTCCTGCTTTCCGACCTCATAGGCATCTGGTTGGCCACTGTGAGAACAGGATGCTGGACTAGATGTGCCTTTATTTCAACCTGATTTAAAAGTGATTTGCATCCTAAGAACCTTTCTCTGAAACGGATAATTACTCCTTACCATTTATGCATATTTGCTGAATATTTGACATCTGTTATTTGACTGTAATATCAGATCAAAGATTCACCTAGTCCAGCATTGCACAGTGGCCAACTAAATGCCCTTAGTGATTACAACTGTTCTTAGGGAATTTGTGTGTGCAAAAATTGACCAAGATCCACAAAATGGGATCACTAGTTCTACACAGGGCTTTGAGCCTGTGTTACTGTAAGAGAAATCTCCAGCATGTTGAAGGTGGTTCTGAGATGATGTCACTTGAAAAGCATTGTGTTGGGATCTGGGAAAGCCCAGCCTGTTGATAAACTGAAATGCCTGTAGTTTGTGGGTATATTTAAAATGGTAGTCTGATGAGCAGCCTCTGTTGGGACACTTTTAGCATGCTTCTTGCAAGTGTGAAATCTATGGTCAACATGGTTAACATTCATTATTCTTCCTCTGTAGGTATTTTCAGACTCGTGTATCTGGTATGGCCAGTGTGAAGTTGCTTCTGGAGATAAAAGGTACAATTGTGAATATAACGGCCCACCACTGCCACTACCGAAAGATGGCTATGATTTGGTACAGGTAAGTTTCTAGTGAATTACCATTTTACTGGAAAATAAGAACTTTAATGGGGATGGGAAAGAAGAACTAAGCATATTTTTTCCTAAACTCAGTTGTAGCATAAGGAAATTTAATCCTAATGCTAATATTGGTATGAGTAAGGCAACATGGTAACTGAATTATGGACTATGTTTTGTTTATTCCACTTAGCCTCTGTAGTTGGTATATGCATTTCTTGCCTTGAATGTCTACTCTATAAGGATTAAGGTCATATCAAATCTACCAGTCTCCTCTTCTGTAATGTTATACTAAGGAAGTATGAAATAGTAATTACTAATTTCACTATTACAGTAATTCTGAGCCTGTTAGTAAGTAACTGTTGAAAACAGTGAGATATTTTCCAGGGCAGTTTCTAAAGTTGAGTTTGTGACCTTGCAGTAGAAGAAAAAAATCACAGGCTACTTTATCATAATTGAATTTTAAATATTTATATATATGTTTGATTTTCTCTTAAGGAACTATGCCCAGGTTTTTTCTATGAGAATGTTAGCCTTTGTTGTGATGTACAACAACTTCAGACTTTGAAAAACAACTTGGAGCTCCCGCTGCAGTTTCTTTCCAGGTATGTGGGAGCCACTTGTCTGGTTGTTGCTTGTGGTATTTGCCCCCCTGCTCCTGCTTCTCAATAAACTAGAGAAAATATGGTAGACATTTACTTGTCTAGGAAATATAATGGGGGAAAAATATATCTACAAATTCCTTTATTACAATGTGTCTTCACCCAACAAGTGCTCCAGAGGTTGTTCTGCTCATTCTCTGATAGTGGAATGCTACCAGAGAGATGCATTTTAGTAGACAACTTTCTGGAAAGGTTGGTCAAATAAATGTATATAATTATTAAGCATTTTAAGCTTAACAATATTTCCAGACCTCTTTCCAATAAAAGAGAACTATCTGAAGAGTCTCTGTGATGCTTTCTTCATATTTGTTTATAGTTCATATTTTCTTCAATTTTTATTGGGGCAACAATACTAAAATTTAAATACAGTGGACCCTCCGGATACGAACTTAATTTGTCCCGGGGGTCCGTACTTACGGTACCCCGAAAAGTCCGTATCCGGAGGCACAGCTTCTGTGCACACATGCGGCACGATAGAGCGCTTCTGTGCACGTGCGCAGAGCGCTTCTACGCATGCACGTGCGGCAAAACCCGGAAGTATACACTTCTAGGTTTGCCACATTCATAACTCGAAATTACATTACCTGAAGGTAACGTAACCCAAGGTACCACTGTAAATGGCGGCTTCTGAATCTTGGGCTGCAAGCCTATACATTCTTATATTGGTGTATTCCTATAGTAGAACTGACCCCTGAGCATGCATGCGTCAGATTGGACTGTATGTCTCATTTGATTTCACTACTGTGCTGCTTACGTACTGTAGTTTCATTTCTTTCATCCAGATGAAATGCTGTGAACTTTTCTGTACTAAATATTGCTGTAGCGCTTGCTGATCATTCTTAGAACTACACATTTCAGGAGTGCATTATTCATTTAAGCTTTGATATCTGGACCATAAGAACTGTTTGTTGTTCTTGAAGACAAAAGTTACTTTATGAAAACTCCTGCATTTTGTGTGCACATACTGGATTAATGAATAAATGCTTAATAATTACTCTCTCTTCAGGTGCCCATCATGTTTTTATAATTTAGTAAACCTGTTCTGCGAACTAACCTGCAGTCCTCATCAGTCTGAATTTCTCAATGTAACAAATACAACTTCATATATTGATCCAGTTACAAAAGAGAAGAAAACCAACGTTGTTGAACTGGAGTATTACATTGGAGAAAAATTTGCTAATGGTAAGGCAATAAAATAGTTGTGTATCATTTATTTTTGTTCTTAGAAGATTGCATAAAAACAGTTATTTGCCTGTATTCTCGTGTGTAAATGAACTGTGTGGTTCATCTGCAAGTCAGAAGTTGAGTAGTATGGAAAAGAGAGGATTGAGTGAGTGGGAAGGAAGAGAGCTGTGGGTATATGTGCCATTGAAGTTAGAAAAATGGGATCCAGCATTAATCCTATTTGCAAGGCTAATTCAGGAGACTACTGTATAATCTTACAGTTCATTTCCCCCCAAAAATATTGAATCTGGCAACTCTTTTTGTTCTCCAGTGCCCCATAAAGTACCAGGGTAGTATTTCTCATCTGCCCTGTCCAGTTTTATTGGCAAACTTCCACTGGTGCATGTTGATGCCCTCCTCCTGGGCTCCCACAAGGTTCCTGGAGCTCGTAAAATCAGAGGAGTGTACCTTAGTCACCTAGGCAATAGAGCAATTTCCTCCTTTCCTGTTTGAGGCAACTGCTGGGCTTGAACACACCCAGCTACCTTTGCAACCAAATTGTCACATCCTCCTTGTACTTTTCAGTTTCCACAGCAAGCAGAAGACTGATTCCTTTGCTGCTGCTGCTGCTGCTGCTGCTGCTGCTGCTGCTGCTGCTGCTGCTGCTGCTGCTGCTGCTGCTGCTGTTTGCCCCAGATCCTCTCACAGCACTGGGGTTGAGTTATCTTGCCATCACCTTTTCAGAGGCAGAAATGGCACTCTTGTCTTCCGTAAAGGCTAGTGCAAAGGACAAGAGATCCTTCCTGCATGCTTTGCAATTAGTGGAAAACTATGCGGAGAATCCATTGGTGAGCTAGTGAGAAGATTTGTGAAGCCTAGAATAATCTTGGACTGTATCAAAACCTTTTGTCTTCAAGTATTTCCTCTGTTATAAATTCAGAATTGCTTTATTTCAGATGCTGAGCCAGTTTAGTAAATTCTTATTTGTATCCTTACTGTATTATCAGCATTGTCTTTTTCTTTATTGAAATGATACTTCTAGCTATGTATAATGCATGTAAAGATGTGGAAGCACCATCAAGCAATGTTAAAGCGCTGGGACTATTGTGTGGAAAAGATGTTAGGGAATGCAATGCAACCAACTGGATTCAGTACATGTTCAGCAAGGATAATGGTCAGACTCCTTTCAACATGATTCCAATATTTTCAGGTAGGAAACAAATAAACTTTTCCTTATTGACTATTAGTAGCAAGTGTCTTGAACTTCCTTGAGCCACAAATACATACTGAATTTGGACAATCCCCCTAGGCGACACAGGATTAACTACTGGGCTAATAAGACTATAGCTTTAGGTGTATGCGCATATAATTTCATACATACATACAAATGTAAGGCTGTAATGCACTGCAGTTTAAATGAGTGCTGATATATACTTACAAAGGGGAGGAGATGCTGTGAGGTCACTGTCTGTGGCTTATCTTCCTAACAATGTTTTTTTCTGTGAGCATGTGTAGAGGAAATATTAGATAGGAACTGTCACTGTTGTCTTTTTCTGCATCTACCGAAGACCACCTTCTTCCAATCAGCCTTTTAAGTTGATATCTTTTCCAGAGTGCATCTGCATTGCAATTCTTTGAAAGATGTTTTATCATTTGTTGTTTGCTGCCCTGGGCTCCTTTGGGCAGAAGGTGGGGTGGGTTAAATGCAATAAATACATCTGTAACATGTGGCAATTTTGAATGCTTTTTAAATCCTGGAAGATTTGACTTCTGTGGGCCTTGGATCAAATGGTAAACTTGCTTACAGTAGTGAACAAAAAAAATTCTAATGGGTTGGCAATGTCAAAAGTTGAAGTTGCCAAACGGAAACCATTATCTGTTTACGTTGGTTTTCATTTGTTATGGATTATATCTACAATTGTAGTATCTTTGAGTATTTTTTTAGTGTGTTAATTTTTCTCTTGTTAGATGTTTCTATCCATGGGATGACTCCTATGAACAATGCCACCAAAGGCTGTAATGAGTCCATGGATGATGTCACTGGGCCTTGCAGTTGTCAGGATTGCTCTATTGTCTGTGGTCCCAAACCACAACCCCCTCCACCTCCTGTACCTTGGCTTTTGCTTGGTTTGGATGCCATGTATGTCATCATGTGGATCTCCTACACAGGATTTTTGCTTGTGTTTTTTGCAGCAGTTTTTGGAGTTTGGTGTTACAGGTAAATAGCTCCCTTTTTAAACAACATTGAAAATTAAGTGTTGGAGTTGTTCATAAACTGTTAAATAATCCCACTATTTACTAAGGGTAGAATCCAGTGGGGCTTTAACTTTTTCTTTTATCCTGCAGCCCCCCGCCCCCAGTTAAATCTGCTGTAGAGAGTGAAGCCATGTTGTTTGACAATGAACAGCTTGCACATAGACAGCATTTAGAACATCCCCATACTTCAATAATGTTTTGTTTTTGCTTAGTGCGCAGTTAACTGAACAGCCACTAGCATTCTCTGTGCTTTAAGGAACTATCCAGGACAAATATATCATACCTGTATATTTATACATTTTTACACCTACACTGAGTACTGTACACATTGACAGACTTGGTGGCATGGCAAGGTGAGGAGAGTGCTTGTAATATGTCAGGCTTAGCTGGCTTACCTTGAGATTTCTTTTGCACCTGGTGTTGACATAATAAATCTTGGGTGCTGCTCAGTATGGTTGCTGCACTGTGTATCTTCAGCTGCATCGTTTTTATCTCTGAAACCACAGAGCAAGCAGAAAATCTGTCAGAGTAAACAACTGCCCTATGAGCTGTTCATAGTCATGGGATTCACCCTCCCTGATTGCTCAGTTTTAAAGAAACAGGAAAGGGAGAAAATAAAAAAAACCCCACAATGTATTTATCTCTCAAATTAATTTTTGTTTGTTTACAAATGGTCTCATAGAACCCTTGTCTGTGCCCGACAATTGCACCATTGTAGCTTGGTTCAATGAAACTGCTTGTATGAAATTGTACCACACGGAAGCCTCTGGCCACTCTAGTCTGTGCAAACTCTGATTCAGTAGTTCAGTTTTGCTGAGAAAGAGGAAGTGTTTTTGGGAATTCAAATGAGATCACTAGGAACCTATAATAGATTAGCTGGTGAGGGAGATAACTGCTTAGAATGTGTTGAAACCAAACATTGTGCTCTAAAACAAAGTGATTGTGATTGTAGTGCTTCCCAACTAGAAGGTGGTAAAAAAAGCTTGGTGCGCTTGTTTTACAAGATGCTTATCAAGGAGAATAACAGGAAGATGTAGGACAATAGAAGGCGATAATAATTCTGTTGTTAGAAGAGGTGATTAATATCAGCATGCACAAAGATGATGATTCTGTGACCTAGTTTGCATGTCATCTTAAGGCATAGTTTAAAATAAACTATGGTTTACTTTAAAGTGAACATGCACTTAGCTCTTTCCTTCAGTGCATCAGTGACAACAAAGAAACCAGAGGCTGACTTTTTCCATTATGTGCAAAGCAATGCCTTGTGGCTTGTTTCTCATCACACTGTGGCAATAAGCCAAGGCTTGTTCATATGTAATGTTTCTTGCTTGGCACATTGAAGAGGGGAGCAGGGGAGTAGCAAAGTACATAGTTATTTCAATTAAACCATGGTTTAATGTGATATGTGAAAATGGCCAAATGTAGTAAGTGCTTCAGGTTCATAAAATGTACAGTGGTACCTTGGATGCAACTGTTTTGGATTACAACCACATCAAACCCGGAAGTGCGTGCCCCTTTTTGTTGTTGTTACAACCCTTTTTTTATTGCGAACCAATTTTTGGGGGGGAGGCCCCATTGGTGAAAGTGCGCCTTGGGTTACAACCTGTTTTGGTTTACAACCGGACCTCCGGAACGGATTTATGGTTAAAAAAAATTCCTTCAGTAGCACCTTAAAGACCAACTAAGTTTTTATTTTGGTATGAGCTTTCGTGTGCATGCACACTTCTTCAGATACATTTTTCACTGTATCTGAAGAAGTGTGCATGCACACGAAAGCTCATACCAAAATAAAAACTTAGTTGGTCTTTAAGGTGCTACTGAAGGAATTTTTTTTATTTTACTTCGATCCAGACCAACACGGCTACCTACCTGTAACCGGATTTATGGTTGTAAACCAAGGTACCACTGTATATGTCTTAGTGCCTGCACTGTGTTGATGGCTTTGTAAACTTGGATTCTTCACAGACCTGAAAAGTTTAGGAGGTATGTGTAAGACAGCTACAGTGGAACCTCAGTTTTTGAACGTAATCTGTTCCGGAAGACCGTTTGACTTCCGACATGTTCGAAAACCGAGGTGCAAAGGGCGGTCTGCAAATTTACAGAGAAAATTGAGAAAAATACAGTGGTACCTCAGCAGAAGCCGTTCAAATTCCAAGGCGCATTCGAAAACGGAAGCATTTACTTCTGGGTTTTCAGCGTTCGAGTTCCGAAATGTTCGTCAATGGAAACATTTGAAACTCGAGGTACCACTGTATAGGGCAGAATTAAGTGGTATTCAACAGAATAAACTGGTAAAGTTTTCCTGGATTCTAACTTTTTTAGGGAAGAGATAGTGGGGATTGTTATGTGATTGAGTAGCAAGATAAATAGCAGGTTGGGGAGAAGACTAGACTGAATATCTACGCACATGCTAGTGGTGTTGAGAGCATTCAAGTGATCCTCACCTGCAGCCACAAGTGGTACATTCAGGTAAGATTTTATTCGACACAATTAAATAATATGGCTTTTCCTGACTTTACTGCTTTGGATAAGGATCACTTGAATACTCTCAAGAACCCTAGCATTTGTTTCAGGGAGAAATGTATAGTCTCGCTTTCTCCCAATATGCTATTATATTATAATGTCATTAGGCTCATTGCATGAGGTGCCTGATAAATAAATACTTATTGAAGGAGATTTTACCACTCCAGACAGCACTATTAAAATTAAAATGTTGAACCTACAACACTTTCCCTTGAAAGGTACAGTCCAGGAAGATTTTTGCGAGTAGATTCTGATGAATCATGTAGGTCACCTGATTACTAGAACACTTACTGCTACATAATGATTTTGAGGTTTCCGAATAAATATTCCCTAACTTGAAGCAAAGAGAGTGCTGTGACTCTGCAATGATCCAGTGAGAGAGAGAATGGCACTATGTTGAAGAACAGCAATTAATGTCAAATATGGCAATGCAGTTACCTGCCACAGAAATGGCCAGTGATGGATTTTCCCTAAGCACTATACACAAACCTTAGCCACCACAGAGTGGTTCAGCGCAAGTACCTGTATATCGTGTATCTTGGGAACAAAAATTCTATAATAACAATTTCTGTATTTTCTTTGGTATCTGAAGAAGTGTGCATGCACACGAAAGCTCATACCAAAATATAAACTTAGTTGGTCTTTAAGGTGCTACTGAAGGAATTTTTTTATATTGTATTTTCTTTGTAAGCTGTAACTTAGTTTGTCTTGAATCACAGTATTAAATAAAACAGAACTGAGAATCATATCCTGAGTTCTCTTGTTCATGCTCATCTCTTTTACAGGAAGAGACACTTTGTTTCTGAATACACACCTATTGACAGCAACATTGCCTATTCTGTTAACTTACGCCAGAATACTGGTAAGTTCTAGAAAGTAATGATAGTAATGAGATTGAATCCTGACAAGACAGAAGTACTGTTTGTGGGGGACAGGAGGCGGGCAGGTGTGGAGGACTCCCTGGTCCTGAATGGGGTAACTGTGCCCCTGAAGGACCAGTTGCGCAGCCTGGGAGTCATTTTGGACTCACAGCTGTCCATGGAGGCGCAGGTCAATTCTGTGTCCAGGGCAGCTGTTTATCAGCTCCATCTGGTACGCAGGCTGAGACCCTACCTGATGCGGACTGTCTCGCCAGAGTGGTGCACGCTCTAGTTATCTCCCGCTTGGACTACTGCAATGCGCTCTGCGTGGGGCTACCTTTGAAGGTGACCCGGAAACTACAGCTAACCCAGAATGCGGCAGCTAGACTGGTGACTGGGAGCGGCCGCCGAGACCACATAGCACCGGTCCTGAAAGACCTACATTGGCTCCCAGTACATTTCCGAGCACAATTCAAAGTGTTGGTGCTGACCTTTAAAGCCCTAAACGGCCTTGGTCCAGTATACCTGAAGGAGCGTCTCCTCCCCCATCGTTCTGCCCGGACACTGAGGTCCAGTGCCGAGGGCCTTCTGGCGGTTCCCTCGCTATGAGAAGCTAAGTTACAGGGAACCAGGCAGAGGGCCTTCTCGGTAGTGGCACCCACCCTGTGGAACGCCCTCCCACCAAAGGTCAAAGAGAACAACAATTACCAGACCTTTAGAAGGCATCTTAAGGCAGCCCTGTTTAGGGAAGCTTTTAATGTTTGATGGATCTCTGTATTTTAATGTTTTGTTGGAAGCCGCCCAGAGTGGCTGGGGGAACCCGGCCAGATGGGCGGGGTATAAATAATAAATTATTATTATTATTATTATTATTATTATTATTATTATTATTATTATTATTACTGTGTGTTTTCCTCTTTAAGAACGTTGGTTATAAGATATTAAATTACATGCTGGGTTTATTGTAAAACAATATGTCCTGAATTTTTCCTTGCACGCCATTTTACTCTCTCTCTCTCTCTCTCTCTCTCTCTCTCTCTCTCTTGCTTTCAGTAATAAAAAAGGAACTTAATAATATGAATTATTAGTTTTTAAAATAAATATCTTGAACTACATACAACTCTTCTTCACAGTACTTCCACACACATTATGCTGGTGTACTTCCTGATTTCTGCATTCAGTGGCTGAATTATGCCCTATTTTATATGGAGTCAAGCTTAATAATGTCATAGTTCTCTTTCATTTTCTACAATTTTGTTCCTCTTCCTAAATTAAACAGAAAAAACGGGAAGCCCTAATTAATAGTAATTGTTGGTTAGGTATATGGGTCGTGTTGGAAATTGATATCTTATTTACTCTGGATGTGTTCTTGTTCTTGCAGGAGAATCTACCTGGTGTGAAAGGCTGGGTGAAAGATTTGAGAATGTGTTAAGAGTCACATTCACATCATGGGGGGCTTTCTGTGTTCGAAACCCAAGACCTGTTGTGCTCTTTTCCCTGGCTTTTATTGCCATGTGCTCCTCAGGCCTGATGTTTGTCAAAGTAACAACAAATCCTATAGACCTCTGGTCATCCCCAAACAGTGAAGCTCGCAAAGAGAAGGAATATTTTGATACTCACTTTGGGCCTTTCTTCCGTACTGAACAACTTATTATCCAAGCTCCAAATGCCAAGCCAGAAATCTATTCTCCATATCCATCAGGAGCAGATATTCCTTTCGGGCCTCCACTAACTAAAGATATCTTGCATCAGGTAATACAGATGGCAGCCCTTTGCATGCTCAGTGGATGCAAGGGTGCAAGTTGGAAAACTGAAATACAAAGGGGTTTGGGTGGGGAGGATGCCTTTGATTGGCAGTTACCAAGAATTTCAGGGAAGCCTCTGTTCAGATACTTAAGCCCTGTATAAGCCCTTGAAACCTCTACCATTTCAAGGATAGGTGTCTGCCAGCATAGTACAATCAGAATTGTGTACTATTCAAGAATTGAATCTGGTACTGCTACTTGTAGTTATGGCTTAGCGGTTCCAAATAGCTGTGTCCACCTTGACTATGACTGCACTAAGAAACCTTGAGGCACATAATGACACTGGTTCAGATGTAACCATGGTTTAGTACTCGAAGTGAATTAAGTCTCCCACCAGACTCGCATGCTCTTAACTCCTTTTCATCTGAAGCCTCAACTATGGTTACTCTTTACTATGGTAAGTTGAAACAAGCTAGCTTCAAAAATTCTGGTTTTGAAGTTTGCTTGTTTCTCAACTAATCATAGTTACTCTTAACCTCAGTTTGTCAAATTCTGGATGACACTGCATGTAGTGGTTAATCTGAAATAGAAAGAAAAGCTTTCAAATTCTAACTTGCAGCCTTTGCCAGGGAGAGAGGTGGGAGTTTACAAGCCTAAGGCTCACTGCAGCTTGTTCTTGTAATACAAACTGTGGTTTAGAGCAAGCATCCCCAACCTATTAGGCCTAGGGGGACATTTGGAAATCTAAAGTGCAGAGGGTGTACTACAAAGCACCCATTTCACAGAGGAGCTCTCAATGTTCAGTACCGCTCCCCCACAAGCAAAACTTTTACACCACCCAAAAACAACACAAAAAGACCCCCCCCCAAAGCTGGGAACCACCCAAGCAAAGCAACCAAAATAAGCCCCCAAAACCACAATTATTAGGAGTGGCAGAGAGCCTATCTTAGTGGGTGTCTGAGGGTGCTATGCTTGGGAACTCCAGGCTTAGAGTTATGTCTGAACTGGCCTATTGTAGAATTGCTGTATGTAGAATGTAGAATTCTGTATTTATATCCTACTCTTCCACTGTAAATCAATGCTCTGGGTAGCTTACAGCATAAATGCATAATAAAATAAAATAAAACCATACATTCTAAGCAGTACTATGAACCCTGTATTTTAGTCATCTAATCTCCTTTAGACTGTACAGTTTGAGCCACAGTTGGTTGGGTTTATCCACCATATCTTAAAGGTGGTTTGATGCATGGATGTAAGAAAAGTTCTGTTCTGCTGCTATGACACTTGAGTTCTTCTTTTCTCATCCTTTCAGGTGCTAGACTTGCAGGATGCTATTGAAAACATAACTGCTTCTTATAAAAATGACACCGTAATGCTGAAGGACATCTGCCTGGCTCCTCTTGCTCCGTACAACAACAACTGTACTATTTTAAGTGTACTCAATTATTTCCAGAACAGTCATTCTGTCCTAGATCACAGTATTGGTGATGAATTCTTTGTCTACGCTGACTACCACTCTCACCTCTTGTACTGTGTCCGGTAAGCACAGTGATATTTCACATATATATTTGTAGCTTGTCAAAATTGCTTTTGAATATTCGACAGACTGACTTTCATTTCCTTCTTTGGTCTACCTGCTTCTTGGATAGTTTGCTTGATACAGGGATTGTAGAATACATTTTAAGTAAAACTAAAAAGGAGCTGTTGACTTGGTTTGGAGAAAGCATCATTCATACACCATACTTTGTGTCCAGGATCAGGGTACCAAGCCCCACCACTGCTTTGGAGCCTAGACAGAATTCCTTGCAAACTGAGGAACTCTAGATTAATATAAGCCAATGCCTGGGGTGGAGATTGAGCTTGCTCCCTAGTTTCTATTCCTGGTTTCATAAAATTTGCTTTATGAAGGCTTGAACAATAGGCTGAATTGGGCTGATATTTGTACCTGTAAAGGTCTCATACCTTATTGCTATACTTACATGACTGGAAATAGGATTACTTACTTTGTTGGGAATTACTTCGTGTAAGTAGAGAATATACATGATTGAGGTGTTAAGGGAGACAATGAGATGGAGTCAAGGAAAGTTGAAGGGCATTCCAAAGTAAATAATGGAAGTTCAGAAAGCCTTCACTTCAGAATATGATCTACTGCAATATTGTCACAAGCAGTGTATGTTTACAAGTTATACTTGGATAACTGTCAACAACTGTATATTAATTTCACAGGGCTCCAGCCTCTTTGAATGACACAACCTTGCTTCACGATCCATGTTTGGGAACATTTGGTGGCCCTGTGTTTCCTTGGTTGGTGATGGGAGGATATGATGGTAGGTGTGAAGGATCAAAACAGGTGTGGAAGCCTTGCTGAAATGAAGGTGTAGCCTCCACATCCATTTGTTGTGATTCTCAGTCTCTTTTCAAGATTGTTAAGGTAATACAGTCAACTTAGTATCCAGCCTATAGCCTACACTTTTATCAGCTATGAAATATACACTGCATCTCAAATTGCCGGCAAAACGTTACCACTGCTGTGGTGTTTCCATGCCATGTGGGAAAATATTCATGATGAGGAATAGAGTGACTTACACACAACAAATTGTATTTTCTTGTTTAGTAGGAATTAGTAAGATAGTGTAGTATTTAGTCTGGATGGAAAACCAATTTTCTGGTGAATACTATTTAATTTCAGTGCACTGGTTGACAGGCAGTGTGTGAGCTAGTATTCTTTTACTTCATTCAGCAAGGAAGACCCAAACATTGAAACCTAAAAGCAATTGTAACACGTTGCAAGGGTTGGGGAGGAGAGATGATGGAGTACCTTCTGAGGATGATGGTTTGTGGAGCGGGGGGAGGACTAGTAGTTGGGCCCCTTAAGTCTGGTGGTAAGTTTCATTGAGATCAGTTGCATTTACGTCTGTGTAAATTGGCTTAGCACTCATGACACTATTTCTGCTAGTAAATGAAATGGGTCTTATTTAGTGAAGTGAATATGGAAGACGCTTTATAACAGAAATAGACAACATGTTGCTTGCCTTATGTTGTTGGGCTCTAGTTCTCATCATTCCTTGGTCATGCTGGCTATAATCTTATATAATCCTTAAAATAGTTCCTTATGTATTTTATCTTTTTTTTTAATGCCTAGGTGAAAATTACAATAATGCTACAGCCCTTGTGATCACATTTCCTGTCAAGAATTACTACAATGACACAGAAAAGCTAATGAAAGCACTGGCCTGGGAAAAGGAGTAAGTCTTTCTAACAGAGGCTTAACTTAAACATTGCATGTAAAATTCTTATACTAGAGATGAGTCAGTTGCCTGCCCAAGAGAATCTGGCAAGGTCTACTACACAAATTTTTAAACAAACAAAACGCTATTTGTGTAACTCAGAAATGAACATGTTATAGACCAGGGGTCAGCAAACTTTTTCAGCAGGGGGCCGTTCCACTGTCCCTCAGACCTTGTGGGGGGCCGGACTGTATTTTGAAAAAAAATATGAACGAATTCCTATGCCCCACAAATAACCCAGAGATTCATTTAAAATAAAAGGGACACATTTTACTCATGTAAAAACATGCTGATTCCCAGACCGTCCGCGGGCCGGATTTAGAAGGTGATTGGGCCGCATCCGGCCCCCGGGCCTTAGTTTCGGGACCCTGTTATAGACGAAATGCCAGTATTTTATCTGACATAACTTTTAGTTAGTGTAGTGGTGTCAAAGGTTGTTGAGCTTTTTTTAGGCTTTAGGAAATAAACTGCCACAGGGGCCGGATTAAATCAACCGGCGAGCCCATTAGCAGACTTTGGACATGCCTGAGTTAGTGTAACCTTGGAGCTGCACAAACGGTTTCCCTATGCGAGCATAAGATGCTGAAGACATCAGAAGTTTGTTCATATCCTTCTTTTCATGATACAGATCCTTCCAAGGTGGCTTATAAATAACATTAAACAATAATATAAAAAGTCAAGCGTGTTCCCGTAGAACACCCTTTGGAGGTGGTCACAGAACATCTAGCTGAAGCAGGCTGTGAGGCAGCCTTTACTTTTGTCCTTTACATTTCACACTTTCTTAGAAGTATGAATTGAGCCTAAGGATAATCTGGGACATCTGGGAAGCATGTAGTCATCAAGATAAAGTAGAATGTTGGGTCTAGTCCAGAAGTACAACTAACATTAAATTTTTTTGAAGGCCTATGTGAATAATGTGAGAAATTCTTTCTGACATTCTAAGAACCCATTGATTTGCTGTCTTTCAGGTTCATCTCTTTTGTGAAAAACTATAACAACTCAAATTTAACAATTTCTTTCTCTGCTGAACGTAGCATTGAAGATGAAATAGACCGTGAAAGCTACGGTGATGTCAGTACTGTTGTAATTAGCTACGCAGTAATGTTTGTGTATATCTCTATAGCTCTGGGACACATCAAGAGTGCTGCTAGATTCTTGGTATGTATCTTTAATGGTTTAAAAGCAAGTCTACAACAAAGAAAAGTGGGCTGATACATTTATTATATATTTGACTACTATTTTAGCTCATCTGTGTGTGTTTTTACTCTTATAAGGGGAATTTCATTAACTTTTTTAAAAAATGCTTTGTTGTGTAATATGGTATATTAAAAACTTAACAGAAATTGGCTGCTCAGTGCAACTATTTTGTGTTGACTGAGTTGGTTGCAGGTTCCTTCTCTTTTTGGTTGCAGGTTCCTTCTCTTTTCAAAGTATCAAAAGGAAATATTTTATTCAACCTCAGAATCATTCTCTCACTAATCCAGCAAAGGACATTTCTTTATATATCACTTACTGGATTAGATGCTGTGGGTGTACACTGAGGTTTTAATTATATTTTGATGCTAGTTTTCAGAACTGGGTGGTTTCTAATAGGATACACATTCCTCTTCTGGCTCTTTTTATGCAAGACAAGACCTAGATTTTGGTGTGAGGTAGTTTTGTTAAGCTACAATTGTACTTGAAAAACATTTATAATTAGTACCAATCAGGTATTTTAAATATAATTATTGTGATTTGTTTCTTCTTTTGCTAGGTGGATTCAAAAATTTCCTTGGGCGTCGCAGGCATTCTGATTGTACTGAGTTCAGTTGCATGTTCTCTGGGCATCTTCAGCTATTTTGGAGTTCCCTTAACATTGATTGTTATTGAAGTCATTCCATTTTTAGTGCTGGCAGTTGGAGTGGACAACATTTTCATTATTGTCCAGACATTTCAGGTATTTTTGTGATTCCTCACCCCCCCCCAGTGCGTAATGAATTAGCTACTAATATAAGTTGAATATGAATATTCAAGTGGGATCAGTGGCACATTTAGGCCAGTAGTGTTCCTCTAACTTGTGATCAGATAGGAAGCTACTTTAAACTGAATGAGACCATTGGTCTCCTTAGCTCAGTTTGGTGTATACTGACTGCCAATAGCTCTCCAGGTGTAAAAACCTAAGTCTGTCTTAGTCCTACTTAGAAATACCAGGAATCCAACCAGGGATCATCCCATGCAGAAAATGTGGTCTACCACTGAGCTATGGCCCCTTGATGCAAGAGGTTTTGATATCATTTGGTTCTGTTGTATTACATATGGTGTTGCTTTTTGAAATCCTGTTCAAGTGATTTTGTGAGGTGTTGAGTATTAATGAGTTCAACAACAAAATGAAAGTGCTCTCATAGTAGAATTGCTTTTACTGGGAATCTTACATGAAAAAGCAAAGAGACTTGCTATATAATATTCTAGAGAACAAGTGTCCTTACTGGGAAATGGGTTGAGAATAAACAAAAATACTTGGAGCACTTGAGAAACGATAGTGCAATATATTGCCTTTCATTAGTTGCTGGAGCACAGTACAGCTGTTTGAGGATATCTACCTTCTATTACAATTTTGAAAATAAACCCTTGTGTTACCAGCCCACACAGTATATAGCACCCTGACACAACCCACCCTCCTTTACTTTCCCTGCCAGCTTGCTTAACGTCATGGTTATCCAGATGGGTGCCTCTTTACAAGTGTGTCCTAGCATCTTTGTACTAAACTGCTGTTAAAACTCATGCTTTTACACAAATACGTAGTGCTGCTGCATTTGGAACACTGTGTACAAATTTAGCACCCTAGATCTAGAAAAGGGCAACCCAGATGATCAAAGTGTTGGAGTGTCTTCTGTGACGGATTGGTCTGGTTGGCAATGGAACCCCAGGGTGTAAAGAGTTAAACCCCAACCTCCTAGATAAATGACGCATTCCATTCCTGAGGGGCGGGACTGCCAGGAGTTTAAAAGGAATGTGAGGCAGTTAGTTCGGGAATTGGGAGAGGGTTGTGAGAGTGAAGAGGGAGCGAGGGAGCGTGTAGGCGGAGATCTTAAAGTGTTCTGAGGAGTTTAATTGAATTATATTATCTAGCCATTGTTAAAGGAAACTAAGAATATGATCTAAGAGCCTGTACACATGAAACCATTACGCATTTAAAAGACCTCTAGTTTAAATAAAGCTTTCTTAAATGTTATATTAAAAGTGGATGTGCCTAGTTATTCCAGCTGGATATCAAAACTCACCGAAGTGGTGGCTCAAGAGAGGACAAAACTTACCTCGGGAATAGAGGCGACAGTTTGTGTCTTAGGGTTACACTGAGGAGGCTTAGGAGGATAACCTGGGGTGCCACAAAGTTGCCAGAGTGGAAAGGGCAAACTTTTGTAGTGGGGAATCAAACTGAGTGAGACCCTTTACTGTAGGCAAGAGGTTATTCCGTCAAACAGCCTAGAGTTTCTTAAGATACCAGGCCACGTAAGCTGGAAGACTCTCTTTACTAAGAAACCCACAAGTAAAAGGGGTTTATCTTAAGGCGGCAGGAGAAGAGGGAGGGTGGTTTCACCCCTGGATTCCTGTGTCACATTTTTAGTAATAGAGAGGGAGGACATTTCGTCACATAATTGGTGGCAGCGGATCCCCGAAAGTTTAGTGACAACGCCGGGACTGGGTTTGCTGCATATTAATTGGTGGCAAAGTCCTTGGGTCCGTTGCATCTTCCATTCAAAGAGAGGCTGAAATCTGTTTAGGGGGGAAGATGACTCTGAAAGGGAATGTGACAGACTATAAAATCATGCATATGCAAATAAGTTTTTCTTTCTCTCACCTAAAGCTGTAACTCTGTAGTTATTGAATGGTGGTATATTCTAGATAAGCAATAGAAAGTACTGTATCACATAATATATTTAACTTGCGGAATTCATTGCCACAGGATATAACTGCTGCTGGTGTGGCTAGCTTTTTAAAAGGGGATTAGACAAATTTATGGAGGATAACCATATTGATGCTTATATGGCAACTTTGTGTTAAGGGATAGTTTGACACTGAATACCACTTGTTAGGGAGCAACAGCAAAAGAAGGCATCGCCTTCTTATCCTGCTTGTGGACTTTTTGGAGGCAAATGGTAGGTCACATACAGGATAATAGACTAGGAGGAGCTTTTGGTCCGATCCAAAATAAGCTCATGTTTTATTCATATTCATGCCTGAAATTCGTAGAATAGTAGAGTTTTTCTTCCAGATGGGGCATGAACTGTCAAACCTCTGTAGGATGGGGTTATTTGGGGGGGTAGTGTTGGGTGTTGGTCCTCTTTTCTTTCCCGCCCTTTGCAGGCTTTTTCTGTCATGGGAGGGGAAATTGTCCTGGAATGCCCTTGGAACTCTCTCCCTGTTTTCTGTCTCCATTGTCAAAGCCCTGGTGAAGAACCACCAGCAGCAGTAGATGTTTCCTCTGCTCCTGTGAGGAGGCCTCCATGCTTGGACCTCCCTTTTGGAGATGGATTTCTCTCTCTTTGTGGACAGGGACATTCACACAAACCTTTTAAAAACATGTTTTATTGATTTTTCAGAAAGAGAGACAATACACCAGCAATATCATTCAGTTTATCCCTTTCCATCACTCCTCCAAACCCTCCAAACTTGAATATACCCCAAAGATTCACACAATCCTCCTATTGCCCTTGTGCTGCCTTCAGAGGGCCAAGTCTAAGAGGGCCTTACACTTGAAATTCTGGTTGTACTATACAGAGAATAAAGATATAGGTTTTGTTTTCTTCTAGTGGACATGGCACAAAGAAGTGACTAGAAATGGGAAAAGGGGAACCAGAAAATTCATATATGTTCATTTTCTATAGTGACCATGTGAAATTATCACTGTCCTGGGATAAGGAGAATTGAGTGGGCAAGACTAATGTACATTCTAGGAAACATTAGCTGCTTATTTATATTTCCTTGAACACAAATGTTTGGATCACAGATCCAAGGAGAACCTTCTCTAGATCTGATTTCTAACAAATGAATACTATTTCAGAGAGATGAACGCCTTCAAGGTGAAACTCTAGATAAGCAGATAGGCCGAATCCTTGGGGATGTCGCTCCTAGTATGTTCCTGTCATCATTTTCAGAGACAGTGGCCTTTTTATTGGGTAAGGATTTTTAGTTTGTAATTCATTTTTGGTTTCAAGATACCATATTTTTCCATATCTAAGACAATGTTTTTGTATTATAAATAATTTTTTTACAATTGTGGGTCATCTTATACACGTATAGTGCAGAGGGTGGATGGGCAATAGGTGGCAGCCGAGTGCAGCACAAATTTTGCGGGTGATTGGCCGCGGCAAGGTCTGCTGGCAGTTGGCTGCTGCTGCTGCTGCTGCAGCAGCAGCAATTGGGCGGGCGATTGGCGGTTACCGGGCAGACAATTGGTGGCTTTGTTGAGGTGTGTGATTGGCAGTGGCGTTGAGGCGGGTAAGCAATTGTCTTCAATCCCCTCTCCAAAAAAGCTCAGCAACTCTGGGCAATCTCCCCCCATTTCCTTAATTTGGAGTTTGAAAAAATAGCAGTTGTCTTATACACGGGGGCATGTTATACATGGAAAAATACGGTATGTTCATCCTCATCACTTGCAGGGTTCAGATAAATGCATACTCTGCTTAATTGGAACATGGATGGTCTATTAAGCCATTATTTCTAATGGCTCTCTTCCACGTTGTGCAGTGGAATTTCTGTCACAGAGGTGGGGAGTGCTGGTGGAAATGATCACACACAAAATTTGTATCAGGGATACTGAAAGTTAGTAAAAGCAAAAAAAGCAAAATCATTATTCATCTTATCATCCCAGTTTTTTTGTTATTTTTTACATTGTGCTGAATTCTAGCTGGTAATGTTAAATTTGTCTTCTACCCAATGTATTGCTGGCAGCTAGGGAGGAAAAGGGTCATCGTGTGGAACAAAATGATAAAGCAACATTTATTATGTGGTTGGTTGTGAAATTATGGCATCTACTTAAATTATCTTACATGAGATTATATTCACCCTTGAAAGCACCTGCTGCTATGCATGCTGCCTGTGGTATTGAGAGATGATCTTCTGTCATCTTTTTGTAGAAGTCTTAAGCATGCACTGTTAATTTGACATCCAGGGATTAAAATAAACTTTGCACTTCTTCATATTGAGAGAGACAGTGCGATACTTCTATTTCTATCTTTCCTTTAGGATCTTTGTCTACTATGCCTGCTGTTCGTACTTTCTCCCTATTTGCTGCAGTGGCCGTATTTATTGACTTTCTCCTTCAAATTACTTGCTTTGTAAGCCTCTTGGGCTTGGATATTAAGCGTCAAGAGGTAAGCCTACTACAATACCTTCAACATTTGTTTTGAGTAATTTAATTGCTACTTCAGCTTATTTCATTTTGGCATTTTGTTTTTCAGAAAAATCGATACGATATTCTGTGTTGTATCAAAGGTGGTGAAGAGATCAATAGTGTTCAGCACTCTGAAAGTGTATTGTTTTTATTCTTCAAAAATATATATTCTCCATTGCTTCTTAAGGATTGGATGAGACCAATTGTGGTATGTGGACATTCATGTTTGAGACTGGCTAAGTCTTTTTTCTTTTTTGGGCGGGGTGTATTTTTATGCTAACTTTATCAAGCAAAATGCAGCAGTTGAGTCTTTTAACTGTTCATCAATATTTTGTGAAAATTCTTCTCCCTACTATCATTGATGTTTTTCAAGATGTCTTAAGTTATTTGGTAGCCTGAATGAAGTAGTGGTGTTCCATAAGCTTGAATTGTTGCTTCCACCACTTTGCCAACGCAGTATGGAATATTTTTTATTCTGGAGTTCTTGTGATTAATATATTTGAAGATGTTAGCTACAGTATTTTTCCCTGTACTGTATAAGACTAGGTTTTTTCCCTTAAAAATAATGTCAAAAATTAGGGGGCGTCTTATACATGGATACATCTCCCCCCCCCCCCCATTTTCTTAAATCTGAGTCCCCCAAAATAGGGGGCATCTTATACACGGGGTTGTCTTATACACAGAAAAATACAGTATATTTTACAGCAATATTAAGTTGACTAACAGCCTTGTGCCCATCATTGCTCGGGAATTCTAAGAAACCGAAAAGCCACTTGGTGGTTAAAATCAGTTCAGTGTTGAACAGTTCAGTCCACTGTCTTAATTCAAAATAGCATCCAATTATATCCAAACATTGATGAAAACCTGATCCTTGATATCAGGAACCAAATTGTTTAACAGATGCATAATTCTTTGAATGTGTAAATAAAAGTTGTTTCTGTGAGTTAAATCACAAATATCACCTATTTTTAGATATCCATATTTGTGGGTGTGCTGTCATTCAGCATAGCAGTTGCCAACAAAGTTGAGATTGGCCTGGACCAGAGCCTGTCGATGCCAGATGTAAGTGACTTTTGCATGCTATGCCCCGCTTTTTCTGTGGGGGAAAAACAACTGCAAACAACATACTACTCTTGTCTTACCATATATAGGGTAGAGAGAAGCATTATAGGTAGCTTCATATTTTTCTCATTCCCTTTCCCCTTTTTGTATAAGGACTCATACATGTTGGATTACTTCGGCTCTCTCAGCAAATACCTGCATGCAGGTCCTCCAGTATACTTTGTGCTAAAAGAAGGACATGACTATACTACTTTGGATGGGCAAAATATGGTGTGTGGTGGAACAGGATGTGACAACAACTCCCTAGTTCAAGAAATATTTGATGCAGCAGAGATTAACAGTTAGTAAGTGCTCACTTTTTTCTTCATAAAGTCTGTTCAGCAAATAAACTGACCCAGACACTGCAATCATAATCTGAGGCCCTTCTTCATGTGCCTCTTTGGTGAGAGGTCCAGAGAGTGACATCTTGAGAATGACCCTTTTCTACAGTGGCTCCCTGCTTGCGGAATGCTTTCTCCATGGAGGCTTGTCTGGATCCTTCATTACATATCTTTGGGCAACAGGCAGAAGCATTCCTCTTCTCCAGACCTTTGGCTAATTTCATAAGGATGAAAGCCACTTTTCTGTTAAACCCTCAAAATTATTTACAATCAAATTAAGTATATTTTATGGTATGGCATTTTGTTGTAAAATCATCCTCATTTTTTTTTTTAAAGTCATAGATTTTCCAATGGCACTAGTTACAGATAGGTAGCCATGTTGGTCTGCCGTAGTCGAAACAAAATAAAAAAATTCCTTCCAGTAGCACCCTAGAGACCAACTAAATTTGTCATTGGGATGAGCTTTCGTGTGCATGCATACTTCTTCAGATACACTGAAACAGAAGTCACCAGACCCTTATATATAGTGAGAGGGTGGGGAGGGGTATTACTCAGAAGGGTAGTGGGAATGGGTGAATGGCTGATAGGTGTGGTAACCCTGTTGATGACTTTTAACGACTGCAATTGGTCTTACAGGAAAAAGCAAGGAGTGAGATGGCTATATCATGTATAATGAGATAAGAATCCAATGTCTCTATTCAAACCAGGTTTCTCCATGGTTTTAAGTTTGGTAATAAGTTGCAATTCAGCAACTTGTCTTTCCAGTCTATTTCTGAAATTCTTTTCTAATAAGACGTGTCCCAGGACATTCTATACAAGATTTCAAGTAGCTGTCTTATTACAAAAGAATTTCAGAAATAGACTGGAAAGAGAAGTTGCTGAATTGCAACTTATTACCAAACTTACCATCTCATGCCTTGCTTTTTCCTGTAAGACCAATTGCAGTCGTTAACAGTCGTCAACAGGTTTACCACACCTATCAGCCAAACACCCATTTCTACCAGCCTTCTGAGTAATACCCCTCCCCACCTTCTCACTATATATAAGGTTCTGGTGACTTCTGTTTCAGTGTATCTGAAGAAGTGTGCATGCACACGAAAGCTCATACCAATGACAAACTTGGTTGGTCTCTAAGGTGCTAGACAGCATCTTAAAAAGCAGAGACATCACCTTGCCAACAAAGGTCCGTATAGTTAAATCTATGGTTTTCCCAGGAGTGATGTATGACTAAATGACTATAAACAACAACAAGGTGCTACTGGAAGGAATTTTTTTATTTTGTTTCCACTGGCAATTTGTTACATGAGATGAACTGTGAAATTCTGAACACTTCTACTTGTAGTCTAGGAAAACAATTGCTAATCCTCCAGACAAACTTGACTGTTGTGTATACTTAACATTTAGTGCGGGAAATGTCCTGTTTTGAAAGTTCATTAATAATGTTTGGATAAAGTTGGCTTGTTTTTCATATTGTAGCACAAAAATTGGTTATGCTCCTTCTTCATGGATTGATGACTACTTTGATTGGGTCAAACCACAGTCATCTTGTTGCAGACTCTACAACACCACTGGGCAGTTCTGCAATGCTTCAGGTACTGTTTGTTGCCTTTGTACTCTCCCTTAAACACTTCTTGCTCAGAATTCTCCTATTGGGATGTGTGGAATTCTTAACATGCTTTGATGCCAGCCATGCCTACCTACTCCAGCTTGCATATTTTACGTGGGGGCAGGATGTGGAGTATGCTTTTAAATTCCTACATTTTGACAAATACAGCTAATAGTTTAGTGTTGATAACACATATTGTACATTTAGAACTGGCTTGATTCATATCAGCATCATGGAGGCAAGTCCCCATTCTTGCTTCCAACGCTTTTCACAATGTTTACATACAGCTGAGTAATGTCTGGTGTGGTGTAGGAGCAACTGCTGCTGCTATACAGAGAACTGCTTCCTATAGAACTTGCCATGTGAAGCACTTAAATTTAGGAAAGTAGACTTCTTAGCTTTGTGCCATCTTCATTTGGGTTGGATTATAGACATAGTGACATTTGAATAGAATCCAATGGCAGTTGCTGCTAAAAAATGCTTACATATGAAGAGCCTGCTGGATCAGGCCAGTTGCCCATCTAGTTCAACATCCTGTTTTCATAGTAGCCAACTACCCTGTTTCTCCGAAAATAAGACATACCCATAAAATAAGCCGTAGCAGGATTTCTAAGCATTTGCGCAATATAAGTCATAACCCGAAAATAAGACATAGTGATAGGCGCAGTTCTGGAGGGCACCAAGGAAGAGGCTAGGCTGGACACATAATTAAAAATAAGACATCCCCTGAAAATAAGCCACTGTGGGGTTTTTTTTTTGAGGAAAAATAAATATAAGACGGTGTCTTATTTTTGGAGAAACACGGTAGTTGCTCGCGGGAAGCCTGCAAGCAGCAGGCCTGAGCGCAAGAGTGCTCTTCCCTCCCGTTGTTTCCAGCCACTGGTTCCAAAATCATAGTATAGAGGCAGAAGTATAGAGGCAGAACCTAGCCATCATAACTACTAGCTACTGGTAGCCTTATCATCGCATGAATTTGTCTAATCTTCTTTTAAAGTTGTCCAAGTTAGTGGCCATCACTGCTTGCCATGGGAGCAAATTCCATAGTTGAACTATGCACTGTGTGAAGAAGTTCTTTAGTCTCTCCCAAGTCTTCCAACATTTCATACATAGTTCATCTAAGGTGTTCCTCTTTTGCACAAGAATATGGGACTCTTCAGCTAAGATCTTGGTTCTTTGATGAAACTGCTTTATTTCAGATTGTGAAGCAGGGTTTTTTTGGTGTGTAGCCAGTTAACATACATTTTACAACAATGTTTATGCAGTTGTGGATCCATCTTGTGTGCGTTGCCGGCCACTGACTCCAGAAGGGAAGAAGAGACCTCAGGGTGAAGACTTCATGAAATTCCTGCCAATGTTCCTCTCTGATAACCCTAATCCAAAATGCGGCAAAGGGTATGTATCAACAGGGGAGCATTTAGAGGGGACACATTTTCCTTCAAAGTAAAACTTATTCTGACAAACATTGTAGTCATAAAGTATAAGAGACACATACCACCAGTGGTAAATGAGGCATTTGTGTGTGGAGTGGCAGCAGTTCCGCATTTGACGGGATCGGGCAGTGTGAGGTGATGAAAGCAGGGCAGCTCTGGGCTGGTGACTGTTTTGTCCCACAGATGTGCGCACAGCTTTGCAATGTCTTTCTTAACCTGGAGCTTCCTTGACCTCCCTGCCACATCCCAGAAAATGCTGTGCTGCTGCTTTCCATACGTACCCCTGCTGTTGCTGTGCAATACCAATATTAAGTGTGTGGCCTTCATTCTGACAGCCCAGAACATTGCCTTCTGTTGTTCCACATATCTATCATTGCGGTCCTTGAATAAAGCATCACAAAGCTGGCTCCTGCATTCATTTTGCAGAATTACATATTTGAGCACAATTGTGATGGGTGTTCAGTTGGATCCATAGGTTCTCTCCTTACACACATTCTTCCATCAGAGAGGAGCTTTTCGTGTGTGTGTGGATCCAACTCATAGGATGTTGCTTTCTTTGGCTAGAAAGACAGTTGTAGTCCAGGGCCTACTGAGGAAGATGACAACACAGTATCTGGAGTGAAGCGAATGACTGTCTTCCACCATTTTACATTTGCTCTGTGCCTGTTCTTCCATTTGCCTTCCTTCTTGACAGATGAGAATGATGTCAGTTGAAGGACACTGGCCGCCTGCCCTTGGCAAAATACTGTGTTCCCTTATCTCTCTAGATTAGCAAATTGTTACACAATCGTAGAGTACTGTGCCCAGGAGTGTCCTAACAGCAGTGTAGAAGCTAGTTGTCTCTTGGATGCCTTAACTAATTTTAACTGAAGGAGCCTAATAATCATTCAATTGATATGTGTGCTAACTGTACTTTTCTTTACAGAGGACACGCAGCATATAGCTCTGCAGTTAACTTTATAAACAACTCTGAAGTTGGAGCTACCTACTTCATGACTTACCATACAGTGTTGAAAACCTCTGCAGACTTCATTGATGCAATGAAGAAAGCACGTGTGATAGCATACAACATTACTAAATCCATGAGCACTGAAGAAAAGAACTATCATGTATTCCCCTACAGGTACGTGGCTCTTTCTCCACCTCTGTTCTCCCCTCCCCCTGCCAAATACTTCAGCGTTACAGGGTGTGTTTTTTCTTTGACTTGCTTATATACCAGCAAGAAGTTCCCATGGCAGCTCATGGATATTAAAACAGGAAAACAAATTAAACAGAACTGTTATACACTATTTCTGAAGACCTGGTGCAATGAAGTTCTATCATGTCTCCAAAAAGAGACCAAAGAGGAGCATAACCAACCTGTCAAGGGCCTGCACACCAGAAATCTAGACCCACAGCTGTGTTTCTAGTAGAAACTAATTTGGAGCAGCATTTGCATGGTGCCTAATCAGCTGATCTTAAAACCTTGGGGGATTTGTATGGGAACGTGTGCTCCCCAGGAGTCCATGTTTAGGCTATACTGGGCAGGGGGTGGGTGGAGGAAACAGAACTTTTAACAGAATGTGGAAGCAAACCCAGTGGTAATCTGTAATTGGTGAGAGATGTTTTTGCCAACCTACACAGATGGGGTATTTTGTACTAATTGAGGCTTCCAGACAGAGTGTTTAAAATCAGTAGAATGTAGTGTGTGTTAAATAAGCCCAATCTTGGGTGAAAAATATACATTCTGGTGGGTTGAATGTTGTTACTGAACCATGGGGTGATGATGTTGACCTAGTGTGTAGAAGCTGTAAAAAATGTGAATTCCATGTTGGTAGGTCATTATGAAAGGGATTGGACATAAAACTGTGAATATCAAAATGTCGTTGCACAAATTTCAGAGCCATAGCTTTTAAGAACAACAGTTTACACCCTGTAATATAACAAGGGTTACTGAATTGTACTGAAACTTTGGTTTCCTTTGATGGAATGCTGACGGCCAGGTGGGTTTAGCTCCCCCTAGTGTTCAAAGGCAAGAATGTACATGCCCCTCAGGAACTTTTACTCAGCCCTTTCAAGGACACAACCTATGTTACATTCCTGCCAGGTTGCTTGCGGCAGTAGCTTAGCAATTCTTTCAGTATTCCTGCTTTTTCAGGCTTTCACATTTTTTCCTCGATCTTTAGTTTGATTTTTGGGAAATAATTGGGAAATTACTTTGCATAATTTCCTTTAATGTGAAAACACTATAAATAATTGGTTACTCTCTGAATGGATTGATTTATTACAGTCTCAGACCAGAAATATAGACATATAGTGATAGAGAACATACATAGGTTAAAATTAAACTCTATAATTGAGAGTATGGCTACTCTCTGCACCCTGGCTTTTTAAAATGTCTAGATTAATCCTATTTTTTTGGCCAAACTTTTTGAAAAATCTGAAAGTGGCATTCTCTTTTGAGAACTAGACAAAATTAATAATTTAGAATTAAGGCATCAAAGTAGCCAAGCATTCAAAAGTCTTTTATCTGTTACTAATGAACATTTTCTATTCTCTTTATATAGCGTGTTCTATGTTTTCTACGAACAATATCTCACTATTGTGAAAGACACCGTCTTTAACCTCAGTATTTCCCTTGGATCAATATTCTTAGTAACAATGGTGCTGCTTGGTTTTGAAGTGTGGGCTGCCATTGTTGTTACCCTTACCATTGCTATGATCCTGGTCAACATGTTTGGAGTCATGTGGCTCTGGGGCATCAGCCTGAATGCAGTTTCATTGGTTAATCTTGTCATGGTAAGTTCACCCACATCTTTTTCTATCTGCTCTCTTAACTTTTGGGGTCAACAGCAAATGTATGTGCCGTTAGCCAATGTGGTGCCCTCCAGATGTTGCTGAAATAGCACTACCTTCCTCCCTGACAATTGGCCAGGCTAGCTGGAGCTGATGGGAGTTGGGTGTCCAGCAACATCTGGATGGGGAAGCATGTTGGCCACCCCTGCTCTTGAATTACAGTGTGGGTGCTTCATACTATGTGACTATGATCTTAAAGAGCTATTAGACTATCAAAATGTGTTTCCAAAAGTATCTGCCAAAATCTGATTCAGAATATTGTAAATCCACTGTAATATGTTACGTAGGCAAATTCAGAATCATAGAACAGGAGATTTGGAAGGGACACAAAGGGTCATCTAGTCCAGCGTTTCTCAACCGCTGTTCCGTGGCACACTAGTGTGCCGCGAGACGCTGGCTGGTGTGCCGCGACGTGCGGCGACGAGAAGGGCAATTTGCATTGTCACGTGCCTGGCGGCCGCCAATTAACAGCACTGACCCGCCGGAAAGGAAGCCGGCTGGGTCACGACGCGGGGCGAGCGCAGCTCTCAACAGCCACCACCACGGGAGGGTGGTTTTAGACAAACTTAAAGAAGCTGGCTTGATGAGCTCAACCTGAAACTTGCTGAGCAAAGGATTGTGCTGGCAGAGAAATCAGCGGCTTGTGAAGCCTTATTACTGGAGATTGCAACCAACACAGCAATTGGCAAGTGTTTCTTACAGTCATAATTATATAGTCAATATAGGGCAGCATAGAGTTAAATTTTTTAACTTTTTTAATGGTGGTGTGCCTCGTGATTTTTTTCATGGAACAAGTGTGCCTTGGCCCAAAAAAGGTTGGGAAACACTGATCTAGTCCAACCTCCTGCAATGCAGGAATAACAACCTGGATACCAACTTGTAAAACAAGGGCTCTTGGTCCACCCCACCCCACCAGAAAATGTTGCAGTGTACGCTTTAGTGTTTGTTATCAGTTCTTTTGGCTAAGGGGTCTAGAAAACAGAAGTTAATCCAAGGGTCCCTGTTCTGACCGTATTTTTCACTCCATAAGACGCACCTTTTCCCTCCTAAAAAGGAAGGGCAAATGTCTGTGCGTCTTATGGAGTGAGCGAAATGAGTCCAGGAATGGTGCAGAGCTGATATAAAGGGTGTAGCCTATGAAGAATGCTAAAAGTTGGATAAAGAGGCCTGGAGGACCATATTAGGCCCTTGACCCCAAGGTTCCCCATTCCTGCTGGAAGTAAAGGTACATAAGTGTAGGAAACTTCAGGCTTTTTTAAAAAAAATCAAACCCAGAATGTTGAAAATTGGGTATTCTGTGGCAGTAAGCTGCTTAACCTACACTGTCTTCTTTCCAGAGTTGTGGTATCTCTGTTGAATTCTGTAGCCACGTGACAAGAGCATTCACTGTGAGTACAAAAGCAACCAGAGCAGAGCGCGCTGAAGAAGCACTATCCCACATGGGCAGCTCTGTAAGTATTTTGTTTTGAAAACTATTCTGTTGTGGCACTAGAAACCACTTAAGGATATGCTCCTATCTCCAGTGTTCAAAACTCCCATTGTTCTAGGTGCATTTTGTGACAGGAATTTCATTAGCACAAGTAGTTTTTGAGCTCTGGGCACAGTACTGTGCCTAAGGTATCAAATTAAAATTGCAGAGTGGCAGGAAATGACCTTTTCCTGCCTCCCCATTTCCAGCTATTCTCTGAAGACTGAAGAGACCCTCTTAAGGATACAGTGGTACCTCGCTAGACGAACGCCTCGCGCAACGAAAAAATCTCAAGACAAAAATGTTTTGCGATATTTTGGCAGACTCGCAAGACGAAGTTTTATATGGCCGTGCCATAGAAAACTTCACAAGACGAAGCAGGGCAGGGACGCCGTGAGGAGAAAGTCCAGGGATGGCCCATCAAGGAGAACGAGCCTCCTCCGGGGAGCCTGCCCGTCTTGCGCTTCCGCCGATGCCATCGCCTGGCTTCCGCAGGGACATGCCGATTGGCGGTGGCGCAACAAAATGGCTGCCAGCAGCCGGATCCCCCCTCACTCTCACCTTAAGCCGCCGTGCAGAACCCTGAGGGAGTAGAGCCCCTTCTTGGCTGGATGCACGCGAGAGCTACACACGAACGGGAGAGCCAACCAGTCAGCCTGCCTGCCTGCGCGCGAATGGCCTGTCTGGTTGGGCGCGAGGGTCCGGCTGTTGGGGAAGGAAGGAGGGAGCCTCTCCCTGGCCCTCCTCCTGCTTCCCCCTCCCCAGAGCCTTAAAACCTCCGGAGCAGCTGTGGCGCTTGGGGGCAATGTGGCTGCTGTGGCTGCTCCTGGGCTTGGCGGGTGAGTCAGGGTTTGTGAGCACTGGATTGCGCCTTAAGCTGCTTTGCTATGGCACCATTTCATTGAAAGGAGAGGCTTTTTTGCCCATAGGAACGCATTAATTAAATTTCAATGCATTCCTATGGGAAACCGTGCTTCACAAGAAGAAATTTTCACAATACAAAATGACTCGTGGAACGAATTAATTTTGTCTTGTGATGTACCACTGTATTAGGGGTGGGTGGGCAGGGGAGAAACTAGCCATGTGAAAAATGAACATATTTTAGCAGCAGTTCATTAATTTTCAGTGTTGTATTCTTATTTTTTTAAAAACCGCCTAGACATTGTTGCTGCACCCATAACCTAGGCTTAAGGTGCCATTTAGCTCCTAGCTTTCATATCTGTTTCTAACACTGCCTATCTCCCTCTCAAGGAGGCCTGAAAGCTGGTACAGAGTATAACCTGTAGTGACATACTTACTGAGAGTGTAAGATAAAAGTTGATTATAATACAAACAATTTGTTTTATAACTGACAGTAGCAATTTCCTGTTGTGTTACAATTAATGCATTGTATAAAACTAAACACTGTTTCCCCCTTTGTCAGGTTTTCAGTGGCATTACTCTCACAAAATTTGGAGGAATAGTAGTGCTTGCCTTTTCCAAATCCCAGATTTTCCAGATCTTCTACTTCAGGATGTATCTAGCCATGGTACTACTTGGAGCAACCCATGGTCTAATATTTCTTCCCGTCCTACTTAGTTATATAGGTAAGATCTTGCTTGGTATGTACAAGTTGACCTGAAATTTTAGCTCTCAAGGAAGTGTGCATAGGGGTTGCAGCCTGAGCTTCATTCTGTATTAATGTGATGTCTTGAATTGGTTTGTTTATGCTCATAGTGTGTAGGATATGATGCCACAGCATGAAGGCAGGAGTCAAAACTGGTGGGGTAAATGCAGAAGTCTCTGCCTGCAAGGACAGCTCTCATCCCATCTGAGAACACCTTCACTCGAAGGAAAATAATTATTTCAAGCAAACTGATTTTGGGATACTACTTCTGTCTCTGCAGAACCAACCACTATCAAACTGGTAAATTGTTGGAGCTTTTGAGTAACTTTTCCCTTTTCCTTTACAGGACCTTCAGTAAATAAAGCTAAAGCACGTGCAGCACAAGAGAGAAACAAAGGTACAGAGAGAGAGAGACTCTTATTCTTCTAGCCATTTTAAACAAAGTGGTCAGTGGACTCATTGAATTCTACCTGAAGCCCTCTTCACCATAAGTTTCAGCAAGTTTCTATGACTACTGTCGCACAACTACAAGCCACTATTACTGGACAGATTAGAGATCTACCCAAGTAGATGACCAGTAGTTCTGAACACCTTGGACTCAGGAAGTACTGCATATTTCAGTTACAGTGTTACTAAAATTGGAAGGATCATAAATTATTATTATTTAATACATTATAGTTTTTATTGTTTCACACAATGAATTTGCTTTCCTGATGAAAATCTAAAGTGACATGTATGAGAGTAGATTGCTGACCCACTGACACTACTTTTTAAATGCAAGGCAATGCAATTTGTGGCTCTATTTTTAGGAGAGACAAATGAGCCATTAGTGGAATAATAATATTTTAATAATTTGCCAAAGGGTCTGTGTGTATATATACTTTATTATAAAATAGGAATTTTTGTAGGTCAAAAGTATCAGTACATAAAATGCAATAAATTAAGTTTATACATTTTGTATAGCTTTTCTACTTCAGAAAGCAGTAGGCTTCATTAATGCTTGGTCTCCAAAATGCTGTTTAAAAAACACAACATGCTCTTCACAGTGCTCTCCTGTAAAACAAAAAAGACTGTGGAATTAAATACTTTCCCAGTATGCGATTTTATTTGAATGCAGTTCCTGAGGATTTCTGGACTGGTCACACTACCTGTCAGACAGGACCACTGGTCCAGCTCAAGAACACATAGTACATAAAAAAATGCACTGAAACTTAGTACTAAGACTTGATAAACTGGAAGTAGTTTAAGTAATATGTATACTGCTGTTGTGAGCTAAGTTACTACTATGACAAAACTGGATTCTCAGCACAATCAAAATAACATGCCACTTCAGCCAGAACTAGAACAGTTTCCCTACCCTCCTTTTGTCCAAACTTCAGCACAATTGTCCATGAGACTTTCTTGGCAATATCAGTCACAATATGAAATTACGTTCAGACTAGCAGATTCCCATAAGTATTGCTGCAAACACTGGGACATGCCTAATCAAATTGAGGGGAAGGAGGCATTTCTATGTTCTTTATCACTGTTATGCTTAAACCCTGCTACTAAGAAATCCGCACCATGGTATACATGAAAGAAGGCCTTTCATGATTTGAGTGTGGAGGACTTTCAAGGTAAAAATGGCGATATATGCATGCATCTAGGCACCTATACTCTTCCCCGGCCAAGGGAAGTAATATTCAGAGTACCTCCATTGAAATAAACAGGTTAGCCATGATTAAATCAAATGGGGTTGATGTTGAGTAAAATGTAATCAGATACCAAACAGCTACAGCAAAATAAGTCCTCCTTCCACTTGCACTCTTATGGAGCGGTGGGTGTCACTTTTGTCACTCAGACTAAAAGTGAATTCCTAAAACCCAAAACATATAGCAGCAGACTCCCCACAACCACTACCCATGGTCTTTACTACAGTTGTCATTTTCCACATTTTACCAGAACTGTCAAATCAGTATTCAAAATGTAGACACAGTGCCTTTAATTGCAGAAATGATATTTTAAGAGCAAAACAGTACAATTTGTGATGGCTTATCTTTATTTGAACTCTGTAAATCAGTGCTTTAAACTTCTTTAAAAGCTAGTGTGTTCTAAAAATGTATTGTCTAGACAGTTTACGGAGGGTAGGGGCAACTTACCGCAGGTTGTGTATTAATACCTCAACTGTTCAGTTAATAAACTTGTACGGATATTCACTAAAATTTGGCCAAGCTCCATTTAAATGGCTTAGCCCAGTCCCTAAATTCACTCTCTATAAACCACAGGTTTTGTTTTTTTTTAAATTCTCTTAAGCGGGCTTACTGAAAATAGTGACCAGTAAAGCAGATCTGGAACCAACGTTGGTGGTAAGTGGCCAAAAGTACAAGAACAGATTGCTGAACCTTGAGTCTATCCCAGCTTACTAAGATTTACAATACATCATCTAGTTTAATAAACTTTTCTATAAAAAGGTAAAGGCTGGTTGGGATTCTCTTAACACATTTCCCTCCCTGCTTTGCAAATGGACACTTTACCTGGAGTGAAGCTAGGGTTTCCACGCAATCGCTGATTTCTCTGCTCAAAGAACCTGAATATGGTATAGAATAGCATCTCATCTTCCGTCTGCTTTGCTGCATCAAGAAACTTTCGAGCAGAAATACTATCATGGCCTCCAATACCTCTGATGAATCTCAAGGCAGCCAGTACTTGATGTTTGGACAACAAAACTTCCACTATTTCATCATTTGCAGTAGAAAGTCTCTGAAAGCAAAGTGACTACCATTAGTGGCTGCTGAACTAATGAAAGCCCTAACTCCAACACACAGGGGGAATGATCTTGCCATTTATTATGGTGGATGATGAAGTGTTCAGATTGGGCTGTTCCTCTTGCAAGAGGCAGGAGCAAAGAACTGTGGGAGGTAGACCCATTTCTCTTCAGGTTTTTTTCTCCTGCCTAGGACTGAGCAGTTTGGCTCTCCCAGCTCTGTTGACTGCTAGTCAGCTGAGTCCTCTAACTACTTTTTCTTTCTTATTCTTAGTTACTTAGTAATCTTTCTCTTCCTTAGTAGTTTGTTGGCTACTTTTCCCATCTTTGTTACTATTTGGTGTCAGTCCTTTTGTGTGTCCTCCACTGAGGTAAAAAGAAAAAACAACACCACCATTATCTCCCTGGTAAACATCTTCCCCTATTCTATGTTCAGTGTTTTACTTCTATTTTTTATTAATTTCTTAATTTTGATCTTTTTTCTTTGTTGCTGGTGGTTGAGCTGCCTTTTTCTTCAACTTTTTTGCGTCACAGGCTGCCTCCTGCAACGACTGCGCTGCTCCCAACAGCCGCTCTGCGCCTTACAGCATCCTTTTAGACCCTTTATTCAGCGCATCGGCTTTTCAAAAGTTAAACGTTTTCTCTGCGTACTTACCTTTAACATATCCAGGGAGAGCTGATGTGCTGGAGGATAAATACTCTCCAACGACAGTAACAAGCAGGCCTGAAACAGGAAGTTCAACAGTGTCTCAATACTTCGCAATTATGTGTTAAAACCTAAAAGTAGCATGGTTGAAAATAGTGTGATCCAGAGTCCAGATTCCTGCTATGAAGATACACCTACAAAGTCTGGTGAAAGGGCAGCATAGAATTAACCAAGAAGCAATGAAAGCCGTACGGTGAAAGACGAAAGAAACTAACTTACCAGAGGTTTTGAATCACTGAGAACATGATACTGCAGGAACTGGTGAAGCATATAGAATAGGTTGTGCTGAACAAGGGTTTTGATAACCAGTTCATATAGATAATGCTAAGGAGGCAAGGGGAAAAAACTGCTTAAACCAGTAGTAACTTGGCAAGTATTTAACTACAAAGTTATCAATGGGGGATGAAACAGAAGAAAAGTTAACAACTGAAGAAGGGCACATAGACTTGTACATGGAGGGTTGTGTTTTTCTTAAAAGAAATACTATAATTTTCTGAATTCAATTCTAGAACTAAGAGCTAAAGGCTACTAATCTGTATAGCAGAGATGGGGAACCCGTGGCCTTTCAGATGCAAACGCCCATCATCCCTGGCCATGCTGATGGGAGTCTTGAGTCCAGTCACATGAAGAGGGCCACAGGTTCCCCTTGCCCTGCTCTAAAACTCAAGTTCATCTCTTCAGATAGGTTAGCAAGCTCTTTGGCTGAAACTCATCCTACTTCAACCTCTTGGCCAGCTGGCCAGTGAGAAGAAGGCAGCAGGAACAGATAAAAAGTCTAAACAGAGCAAGGTTGATCCCTTCTCTGCCTCTGGATTTTTCTTCAACTTGAGCTAAATTCCTTTCAGCTCTATACTTTCTCTGTTGGGAAGGGGTTTACTGGGTTTAAAAATACTCAAACAGATTTTTCTTTTTTCTTTTCTGGAGGTTGAAAGGGAATGAGACATTTTCTCATGAGCCTGCCCTGTTGATAGTTCCCTAGCATTTGTGGCCTTTGGAGCAGGAGGACTGGACAAGCAAACGGAGGTTCAAGTGCCTGGACAGAAGGAGCTGTAGCTGAAAGCAACTTGAAACTCAATATTACCTTTAAGACTAATCCAGCCTACCTAACACTATTGGGTGAGCAGCGCTCTCCATATGAAGAAGGGTAATGCAGTGTATAAGAGGTGGTGGTAAACGACTGGACTTTCTCCAACTGTATGGGTGCATGTATCTTCACACATGAACTAGAAACCTTACACTGAAAGATGCCAACACAAGGGCTCAAAATTAGCACACTTACAAAGGCTCATTTCCAATCCTGAATATTTGACGAAGCAAACACTCCAGCGTTTCAGAAGGGAAAAAATGTGTACAATTGTAGCTTTGATCCCAATACATCTGTTCACTACTAGCCCAAACTCTTCACAATGCTATTCATCATATTTATACTTGGTTGATATCTATAAGTTGCTCTGTCACCTCAAATCGCCTCTAAAACTTCATATATAATTACGTGCAAACTAATGCAACAGTTCTGTAAAAGAATGTGGAATGTCTGTATAAGGGGAATGAGCATATTTTAATTTTACTTAATAAACAGCTTTAATATTTCAAAAATTGGCAACTAGTGTGCAGTCTAAAAATAGATAACAGATAACCGGGATAGAGAATCATAATCTTATATAACGAGACATTTTAAGTTTTTACCTGAACAGCTATCTGAAATTGGTTGAGTGAGCGAATATACTCCATTAAGACAGCTATAGTGAACTTGTGAGGTGCTTCCTAAACAGGAAAAGAAGAATTTACTAAAGTAGATGCTTCAACTCCAATAAAGAATCTGTTTAAATCAGGAGTCGGTTTTTTAGTCTGTGGACTCATTTCTACCTTTGAGAAAGTGTCACAAAATGTCTGCCATGGGGATGTGTCCCATTCATGACCATCATCAGTCACACAAAACTCATTACAGAAGTCAAACTGGTGAGCCTAGAAGATAAGTAACTTGCCCAAGACGCAGCACAACAAGGCAGAAGTGGGGTGAGAGAGAGGAATTTGGTCAACCAACTTCCTCTCTCTCACCCCACATGCAGCCATAGTCATCACTTCCGCCTTTCTTCCCATGGCCCCCATCAACTCAGTTTTTGTCCTTGAATCTATGGCACACAGATACAGAAGTCCTCTCTGTTCTGCAACCAGTGAAAAGGTTGGCTATTGTTTTAAGAATGATGTGGACATGGGCAGTAAAAGCCCAGTGAGAAACTACAAGCAGCTGGAGGAACACTACAGACCAGGGAGACTACCTGTCAGATTTAAAAAAAGAGGAGCATGGAGAAGACAGCATGTAGCCGGGGGACATGATAAGGACCCCGAGGTTTAAATTGTCTGATTGATTGCTATTCAGACCTTCTTCCTGCTTCAGAGAGACTGACAAATTACCTTCTGTTTACCACAACAGTATTAGTTACTGTCTGCTGTGACTAATACTTGCCTCCCTTTGAACTAACATATGAAGACCTATGATGTTAAATCAGCATGCTGGTGTATCTATATCAACCAACCTTTTTTTCAGTAAAGACAGACAAAACATGCGTATACATGTCTGACTGATCAATAACTGCCTGGGTACGAACTGGCCGTTTGGGAGGTGGATTGCTTCTGCTTTGCCCAGTTTCTAGTGCCTGAAAAATACCAGAAAATATTTTGAGATATAACATATTGAAGGACTGATAACACTTACTAATTTTATACCTAGATACATTGGGTTGTATTTGACAAAGTCATACTTTAGTAGACCCCCCCTGAAATTATTGTAACTTCAGTCTACTCAAGGGTGACTTAGTCAGCTACCACACCTTATTTGGTAATAGATTCCACTGACTGAAATCCATGTTTATGTCTTGTGTGCCTCCTCCATGAGTGGTCTGGAGGGTGGCAATATGAGAACGGGCCTTTTCTGCAGTGGTTCCTAGTCTGTGGAATGCTTTCCCCCAGGGGTGCTCACTTGGCGCCTTCATTACGCATCTTTAGGCACCAAGTGAAAATGTTTATAACAGAGCTATTGGCTGATTAAACGATCTATGGCCTTTAAATATGTTTGCGGGAGAGCGGTTAGTGGTTTGTTTCTGGTTTTTTGTTACAAAATGAGAACACAAAAGACGTATTTTTATGTAGCAAACTGCCCTGTGATCTTCAAAGGAAGGAAGGTATACAAAAAAAGTAAGATCAGGATTAAACCAGAACTATAACTTTAATCAAAATGGCAATGCCTTCAAATACGTAAGAATATAAGAGCCTGCTGGATCAGACCAATGGCTGTCCTGTTCTCACAGTGGCCAACCAGATGCCCGTGAGAAGCCCGTAAGCAGAACCTGAGCACAAAAGCACTTTTCCCTCCTGCAGATTACAGCAACTGGTACTCAGAAGCACACTGCCTCTAACTGTGGAGGCAGAACATAGTAATTATGGGTAACAGCCAATGATAGCCTTATCCTCCATGAATTTGTCTAAGCTTTTAAAGCCATCCAAGTTGGTGGCCATCACTGCCTCCTATGGGAGTAGGTTCCAAACCCTAACTATGTACTGCCTAGGGAAGTACTTTCTTTTATCTGTCCTGAATCTTCCAACATTCAGCTTCACTGGATACATATTTAGTGGACTTTGGTGTGGGATTATTTCCCCCCCCCACACAAATTAAAAAATTAACTAGTTCCTTTTTTAGGGATTGCAGTGATCATATTTGAGCACTAGTTATGTATATATAAATATTAGAGAAGCTACTTTTCATTGTGTAAGGAATTACAGATTTGATCACTGTCAAATCAGTGATCAAAGATTATTGCTAATCAGAAACAGTATATACAAAGCCCGTGGCAAAGAAAATGATCTTCATAACTTGCCATATTGTAAGTCTGCTCTGCTTCCAAGTATTTCTTATATTCATGATTGAGTTTGTCAAAAACGGTGGCAACCACACTCAATGATCCTCCGTCTGGTTCACTTAACACTGCAACAAAAAGTACACATAACGAAATTAGTGGCAAGGAACACTGGTATATTAAATTCTGCAAATACCTCTGAAAATTAGTATCTGTATGCATCGATCTGAACCACATTTCATACTACAATTAAGTAGCTAGTAGTCACCATATTATAGTTGCTCTTCATCTTATGCTAACTAGAGGCCAGAAAACTGATACTTTAGGTACTCAATATGGGAATGACATAGTGTGCAAGAGAGTGCTTCTTAACAAAGATTTTCAAAAGAACAGCTCCTGGAAACTGGAAGCAAAATCTTACTCTGAGAACACACAGAAAGAATAACCATCTTGCAATCCTTTCTCTGAAGAAGAAAGTCCATTAATTTTCCTTTGTCTGGTAAGAGATTTACTATAGGCTCCAGTTTCACCTGCAGATTCCAGAGGTAACCTGGGGGGAAAACCAAAACAAATAGCAAATCCTTTTTACCAAAACATTCCATTACAACCACATTACGATACTATACTACATTAGAAGTTACCAATTCATAACTAGTTCTTCATTGAGTCAGATATTCCACCAACCCACTTGAGTGGTTTTTAAATATCTTAAATATGAGGATAGAACATACTTGGGTTTTTGTTTTTGTTTTTGAAAAAATATAGCATTGTAATTACACAAACTAATGAAAACAGAAGAGCTCTGACAACTTTAGACATACCTTCACTCGCACTGATGATAATATCGGGCTGAAAGACAATCCAGGATGAAGAATCTAAATGTTAAACAAAACTCCACAGAAGTCGTGTCTCTATAAGGTCTCAGGGGTCTACAAAGTCACTTCATGGCACCTCTTAAATGCTGCCAAAATTACTATTACTATTAGAATTGATATTTGTCAAAATTGGGGGGGAAATGAGAACACCATCCATGAGAGAATGACTAACAAAATCTGAAACACAGTATGAATGAAAACACAGTATGTATGGTTTAGGGTAGACAACTAGATAATATCTTCATTGAGAAATAGAGTCATTTCATAATGTACTTGAATAATAAGGTACAGAAGAAAGTAAACCCATTTGTGCTACTCTGAATTTTGTGACATTAATTTGTTATGCTTGTGAATATCTATATATTGATCGATCGGTCTCTCTTTTCCTGTATGTTCAGCTCTAGATATCCCATTACTCTATTTTTATTCTATTTTCTTTGGCATATGTTATTATATTTGGTTATGTTTTATTAGAAATAAATATATGATTGGGGGGGGGGCAAAACCAAAGCCACTTTATGAGCTGGATCCAAACAGTTATGTGACTAACTTAATATACAAAAGGGAGATGTGCTAGCTTAATCCTAGCACCCCAACCACCCTCCAAGCCTTATCCCATGATAAAGTTCTTGATTCATAATGGTGTGGAAATAAGTCTGAGCACACTTAACTGGGCATAAACCCAACTGAATGCCCAAGTAAAGTCGCATAGGACTGTGCTGCATGCCAAATAGTGCTATTTCATACTCTTCAAACATTCAATGCATATTTCTATTGCAATATTTTTCAGTTCTGTTCCCTCCAGATATAAAAAGCAACATGTTTATCACACAAGAGAGAGGAAAGACGTGGGGTTCAGTTTCATAACAAAACACAAACTGTTGAAGGATACAGAGTTTACAGGGAACTGGGAACTGACTGGTTACAGAAGCTGGACCTGCACATGGAGAAAGAGATTATTCATGATCCTGAAGAGATTAATATGTTTTGATGAAGATTGACAGTAGTAATTTACCCCATATCAATATACCTTGAGAAGTTACGGCTAGGGTATAGGAGGATTAGACCCAGAGCTTATTGTAATATTTAAAACTTAACAAATTTATAAATATATATATATAATAAATAATTGCTCATTAGCATTTACTGATGAATCGGCTACAGTACTAAGTCCTTTATAGACAACACAAGAGGTTGACTATTTGTTGCACAGGGCCCCAATCCTCATGGGATCATGTTTGTTTTAGAGCTATACCGTGTTTCTCACATTTTAAGACGTGCCTATAAAATAAGCCATGGCACGATTTTCTCAAGGCAATAAAATATAAGGCATCCCCCCAAAATAAGACATGCAGAGGTACCGGTACTATACCATGCTGGGAGCAGGTCCGGAAGGTGCTTCCGTAAGGAACAGGAAAAGGAAGATGCCTGTCCTTGCCAGAAGCGGATGCGCAACGTGCGCCGCATGGAGCTCAGATGGAGCGGGAGCCGGCAGAAGCTGCAGCACGCCCCGCCCCGAGCCCCGACCCAGCAGGACCCTGCGCAACCCGTAGCGCCAAGCCCCGACCCAGCGGGAGCTGGCAAAGGCAGCAGCACGCGCTTTGCTGAGCCCCGACTGAGCGGGAGCCGGCAAAGGCAGCAGCACACGCTTTGCCGAGCCCCGACTGAGCGGGAGCCGGCAAAGCGCGTGCTGCTGCCCTTGCCGGGTCCCACTGGGTCGGGAGCCGACGGAGCGAGAGCCGGCAAAGGCAGCAGCGAGTGCTTTGCCGAGCCCCGACGGAGCCGGCAAAGGCAGCAGCGCGCGCTTTGCCGAGCTCCAACCCGGCGGCGGGACGCAGCAAGAGCTGCAGCATGCGCCACGCCACGCCCCGGCGGCGGGACCTGGCAAGAGCCGCAGCATGCGGCTTGGAGCCCCGACCCAGCAGGACCCAGCAGCGTGCCCTGCTGAAGCGCCAACAAAGCGCCCAGCAGTGCAGCAGCCAGTTCCGGGCGCCAAGCCACAGCAGGAAGAGGAATTAATTTTTAAAAAATAAGACACCCCCGAAAATAAGCCATAGGCTTATTTTCTTAAGTAAAATAAATATAAGACGGTGTCTTAAAATGTGAGAAACACGGTAGGCATATTTAGAGTTCTGGGTGGAATCTGGAGAAAGTGCCCGTGAAATGATGGTTAAGGAGCAGCACCACTCCTTCTCTCCTGCGTACCATGTCGTGACCCAAATATGAGCCTGCAGAGATAGGGCTTGCATAAGGGCAGAAACAGGCACCCATATGACACAGCATGCCAGGTGGTTTAAAGCTCCCAGCACCTGGTCTTCACACTTTCCCTTGATACTTCGGCTATATTCTCTGTGGGTGGAGGCACAAGCTGGGGGAGTGATCAGCAAGGGGCTTCTCAGTACATTTTCATACAGCTCACTCAAATCTCCATCCATTCTTATATAATGGTCAGGAAGAGAAGACTCGCGCCAACCTCAGAGAGCCAGTCTTCATTTTCCAAATGCCTTTCAAATTGACAGTTGAACATGAAACTTTCACCAGTGTCTCACATGGAGCTGAAGACTACTCTGCTGTAGGGACACAGGCTGCTTAGAGGCTGCAATCATGGGGAAAAGAAGTGCCAAACACAAGAAGGGGAAGCTTCTGACCAAAGTCAACTCTGGCCAGGGGACCTGCTAGCTCTCTCCAGGCAATGACAGCCAACGGCTGCCTAGAGATGATACTATTTCTTCCCGTGAACAAGATATTTGAAACATTTAGCAAAAGTTAAACAGCGTTATTCCTTACTTCTTAAATAAAATGGAAACCCAAGTGATAGATGCACATTAAAATGTTACAGTATCTCTCTACCAACTAGGTTTCCAAGCTAGTTAAACAGAAAACAAAAGACCCCTACCTGCCACAGGAATCTGATAGGGTTGTATAGATCGAGCTGGAAGTACAAGCTGGTGAAGGATAACTGTGCCATCAGATTCTCCTTTGAGTCTGATATCAAATATAATAGAGGTCTAAAATTGACAAAAAGAAAGAAGTTCCCTTGTGATGCACATCAAAACTAGTTCATACGTATATGGAAAAGTGCAAAAATGGTGGAGTAGCCTTATCAGACTTCTGATATGAGGTGTGGAGGACCTTCGAGGGCCAACTGCTAACAGAGAGTGGGACTAAAGCCAAAACTCACATATAGCCCATTTACAATCAGACCACATGCACATACTTAGATGCATGTCAGAATTACAACTTGTCCATTTAACCACCCTAGCAAAATCACTCACAGTGCTGCCAGTAACCAACTGTCTTTTGCCTAAACTCGCATGTGAAGTTATACTTGTAATAGGTCAACATGCATAAAATCTCATTCACCAATTTCCCCCAAACACTGAGCACAGGTATTTCGCATGCAGGCTCCCTTTTGCCTCTCCTTTTCCCACTCCTCTTGTTCTCTTGGTTTAACAAGACTTCTCCCCAGTTTCATCACACCACAATATGCAGTTATTGATTTACTTCTCTTCCATCCTCCTCCATCATTCTATGGTATGATAACGAATTACACTTATTGGTTTTAAAATTAATCCACTAGTGACACATGGTGATGTGCTTTGTTCCTAGACTATTCACAGCCATCCAGCACTGGAGTAGCAAAGGCAGGGCGGAGGCTCTGGAACAGTGGAAGTTCTGTTGTGCTAGTGGAATTCTTTTTGCACATGTGGCTGAAGGTATCTAGATCTCACCAAAGGGCTATTGGGGGCTACTAGCCGTAATGGCTATGCTCTGCCTTCACAGTTGGAGGCAGCAATGCTTTTGAACACCAGTTCCTGGAAAGCACAGGAGGGCTGAGGGCTCTTGTACTTGAAGCCTGTTTGCTGCTTTCTCACAGGCATCTGGTTGGTCACTGTAAGAACAGGATGCTGGACTAGAAGGACCATGGCCCTGATCCAGCAGGCTCTTCCCTACACAGCTACAACTTTCACATAAAGGAAGGAAAGGAAGCAAAGGAAGATAAAATGGAAGGCTTCAGCTGTTAATGTTTAATATGAGAAATAAAACCAAAGGAAAAAGTAGTACCTCAGTATCCTGATGATGAACTACCACCAAGTTGTCCACAACATTTAGTGCAAACTTGCCAGTCCTGTATAACTTCAATATATGCAACTTCTTGCAGGAGCCTTCTCTATGGTAGATTTAAGCATGGAGAGACAGAGAGCATATTATTATCAAGAGCATTGATTTTATTATTATTTTATTATTTTTTAATCTTAACAATCAAAATTATAAATAACAGACAAACTTGCCTTGGTAAGTGATAAAGAACTACTTCAGCTCCTGTGCTGTTGGATGTCCTTGAGTGGTGTCTCAAGTATAGAACATAAAGTTGCCCATATCTAAGGAGATAAAAAATATTCTGTTTTGTATGAACTCATGAATAAATTTCAAAGAAAAGTGTATGGATGGATTTGTAAGGTCTCTCTTGACAGCCATTATAATTTACAATACTGTATATTGATAATGCTTCTAAATAAAGGCTCACAATTCCACAAGTGGAATCCATCACAGTAGAATCATTACCATACAGTATATTCTGGCGTATAAGACGAACCCCAACTTTCCCAGTTAAAATATAGAGTTTGGGATATACTCGCCGTATAAGAAATACGACCCGGCGTATAAGACGACCCCCAACTTTTGAGAAGATTTTCCTGGGTTAAGAAGTAGTCTTATATGCAGGAGTATTTCCTTTGGGGAAGACTTAATTTCCCTTAACTCCTGCACTCAAATTAATACAGAATTAATTTTAAAAAGGTGCCAATCCATGGAACTAAGGATAGGTGCAACTTCAAAGTTGCACAGAAAGGACCAGAATTTTTCAAGTTGAAAGGAAAGGGGAATTTAAAGATTCTGGGCTGAAAAGATGAAATGCATTCTTGTAGTAACCAAATAAAGAGAGTATAGTAAATATAGGGAGGATTGGGCCAGGGTCTTTGCCTGTCTCAAGCAGTTCCTCTTAGGGAAAAAAATCCATTTTAAGGTGTTCAAGAGGGGATTCGTTGAGTTCAAAACAAACTAGGCTTCAGTAACTTGTTCTGTTGTGTACATTTTAAGTTTCTTCTTTCCTTTGTTCCCTGAAATAAGTGGACTTAGAAAGTGGCTGTTATCTGTAGCTATTTCACATCCTCTCTTAGGAAACAGAATATTGCATTGGGTCTCTCAGTTCACTGTAGAGCAAACCAATTGCTTAGTAAGAAAAAAAAAGAAAAGGAAAAGAGATATTAAGGGCAATGTGTCCACATCTAAGGACATAAATCTAAAGGGAGGGGGAAACCCACCCACCCCCCACGATAATACTTACATTGTAGCCATAGCAATATCTCTTTCGGAAAGGCTGAGTTTGGACGCCTTTGGAGCTGCGGGTAATTCAATTTCAAACTTGGACAGCTTTGACATAGTTCCACCCTAGAAGAAAGCATGTTGAAAATGCTGCATATAATTCTAATTCTATGTGGTTCCCCTTATGGTTTTCATAAAAATTATCCCAGCCTACAATATTTTCTCGCAGAAACTTGAGCGTGCCCAGTACCAAGCAGTAAAATGAAGTTTTAAACTTGCAGTTCTAAATTTGTAACTTAATATTATACTCGTTGATTTTAATGATCCACAAAAAAGGTTTACGATTGAGTGAACTGTTCATTAAATAACTAACCTATCCGAGGCATCCATTTTGCTACTTAATATTCCAACATTAACTATTAAGTTTGTAGCACAAACTGAAGCTAGAAAATGTCCAAGGTACTTTGTCATATAAAAATATTCTGCTGGCTCTGAATCTGTCCCCCCCCCCTTACAGTCTATTCTCAAAATTAATTTGCAGCTGTGGCTTGTACTACTAAATAAACTTACAAAAACTTCATCTTTGGGGGGAAAGGAAATTAAGTCATGGGTTTAAAACAAAAGTTATACATTATGATTGACTTCTGACATGTTTTACTGGAGACTTTTCCTTTGAAATCTCAACAACATAAAAAAAAAGTCTACAGGTCAAAGCAGGTGCTGAATAGAAGGTGTGTTTTTCATAAATTCTGGGGACAGATGGTAGACATATGAAAAGAAGTGGAGATTCGCTGCAGCTCCATTATGCTTCCAAGTTCCAACACACACACAAACACACACACACACCCTCCTCACAAAACGGCCAATTTGCTGACCAGGGCATACAAACAGCACCTCCAAGTGCCATGTAAAACATAGCCAAGCTTAAAACCAAAAAAAGTAGGAAAGGTGTGTATATTTGGGAGCAAATGAAAGGCAAGGGAATGTAATGAAATGCAGCATAGTTTTAAAAAGCTCTCTGAGCAGCTAAAGCAATGTGGATGATAACACTGGACACTCAAATACTATTACCTTAAAATAGAACGGCTGTAGAACATTTCCAAGAACTGTGGTAGACAGAAGAATTACGGAACTCTCAGGACAGTACATGTACCAGTTTACGTTGATATTCTGACTCTTCAAAAGTTTTAAAGTTCGCTTCTCTGGTAACACCTGAAGACACAAAAAAATTCCAGTACTGTATATTTCAAAAAATGCAATATATTTTACAGTTGCTAATTGTCAGGGGATCACCAGGGGTCAGCGGAGAGTCCGGGAAGTTGGGACCAAGGCTCTCCGATGGAGACAGAGCCCAGGATGCGAGCAGCTCGCATCCCGGGCTCCGTCTCCATCAGAGAGCCCTGGTCCCAACTTCCTGGACTCTCCGCTGACCCCTGGTGGTCTCCTGACACTAATCCTAAGAAATATTGACATTTGCTCTTGGTGGGCAGACAGCATGTGCAGAATCTGGTTGTCAAAACTGAGTTGTCTATTATTTATTTTATTTATTTATTTATTATATACCACCCATCTGGCTGGTTTCCCCAGCCACTCTGGGCGGCTTCCAACCGAATATTAAAAAGACAATACACAGCACCAAACATTAGAAACTTCCCTAAATAGGGCCGCCTTCAGATGTCAGGTGTGTATCAAAGTGGAATCAGGTAACACTGATTCTTCAACCAGCTGCACTAGCTCCCGATATGCTACTGAGGCCAATTAAGAGGTACTGTCATTATAATATAAAGCCCTGACGCAAATACTTTGAGTAGCGCCTCTCCCAACATCCATCACCTCAAGTACTGGGATCTGGAGGGGAGGCCCTTCTAACGGCTTAGAATTGGGAGCACTGCTGAGAGATCCTTCCTGCAGTATTGTATTAGAATATTCATTTCCTTCTTCACCAATATGGGATTACTTAAGTGTGGAAAGGAAAATTTAAATTTCAAAAGCCAAACACGAAATTTCAGGATTTAGTTCAACTGGCACTGAAATGTCACTTGGCCTTTAAAACACAGCAAATATGGCAGAACAACGTAACAGACTTTAAAAAAAAAATCAGATTGTTTTTCTTACCTGATAAAATTCAATTCCCTGATCTGTTATGAAGACGATTTCTGCAGAGCCTGTCCAGCAGAATCCTAAAATGTTGGCATTCTTGGTCTTTAACAGCAAACAACATTCAGTTGAAATAGGTGAATATGCATACAAGTTCATTTAAGCCAGAATTATCATGGGTCTCCTGTTATAGTTTACATGTTTCAGTTTCAGCAGTAAATCTAGAAAGGAGTCCCCCGAGTTCAAGAGTGTCACAAGTGCTTTGATGTGCAAGTAAAGCTTCCAAGCAAATATCAATCCTCATTGACAATATTTTATCATATACATTTTGCATGTTTGTCACTATGCAAATACAGGTATTGTATTATCACATACTCTTGTCAAGCATCCTAAAGCTTAGTTTATAGTAAAGAAATCCGAAACTAAACTTAGAATCTCATCCTATGCATGCATACTCAGAGCAAATTCTACTAAGTTCATTGCAACATTTCAAAATAAGCTTTCAAATGCAATTGAAATATTCAGTGAAGATTTGTAGCAGTTATACTGTACTGTAAAACAGGGCACCTGATAACATGGCTATCTCATCACCCTCTCACGAAAAAATGCAAATCCACACGTTAAGCAAAGGCATCCAATATCAGTCATGCCAATCATTACGTTGTACCTGTTACTTGTATCTGTAACTACTGTATCTGTGTTAGATGTTACTCATAATGCTCCATTCCAAATGACTAGAAGCAAGGTGAAAAATGGACAGAGCAGAATTAATCTGGATTAATTCTAATCCCCTGAATTGTCAGGGGATTGAAATACTTTGCATCCATTACTAGGTTTAAGAAATATAAAAAATAACGGGAGAATGTTTGTTGCATGCTATTCACACTGCCCACTAAGGATCACACAAGAAGCACTAGGCTTAAACTATAAAAGATTGACTGGAGCATTAGAAAACACCTACAAGCAGCCTTGAGGTTTTCAGGAAAGGTTGGCCAGCCATGTGTCAGAGACACCAGAATCACAGAATAGTCTGTTTTATGACACAACTTGTGTACTTTTGCAGAAAGGTGAGGAAATTCATCAACAACACCAACAACAGAAAGCTGCTGTACTGGACTCTTTCACAGTGACTCTAAAAGCTGCTTCACATAATTAGAATTTATCACATGGATGTAGGTTCTATGTTAGAAATTTCATGCACACAAGCACAGTTCAGACTACCCTCTCCATGCATTCAAGAACATATGATGAAGAGACATGGGACAGACAGCATGAGCTAGCATAGCTGTTTGCACAGAGTTAGTAGTTTCTTGAATCCACTCAAGCAGGTAAAGTACAAAACTGGATTTTGGAGAAATATGGGAAGAATTGATTCATATCACTATGAACATCAGCACAGTGAGCTAGCTTTTTCAAGATAGGATAACTGAAATTTATCAAGTGCTTCCAATTGAATAAATGTTTCAGAACAGATTGCAAGACTACTAAATGGGAAGAGAAACTGAAAGAGGGAACTGTTCATTATATATGCTTGGGCCTTTGTTACTTTCTACTGCTTGTACAAGAACAGATTTGGGGATTTTAATACTTCCAACTATGAAATCTGATCCACTTAAATGAACAAGCTTTCTCCTCCTCACCTCACCTCCCAATGTTCATCACTGTAAAATGAGAGCTACTGGCTAAACCTTGCTGATGGTCAACAACTAGAACCCAAAGCATTCTGAAGAACTACAATAGCAGCATAAAAGTGAGATGTGCATTTTGAAACTTTTTTTAAGAGCCAGCAAATTGAAGGTTAATGGAGGTTACAATATTTTAAAGATTTAACTTAGTTAACTTAGTTTAACTTAGTTTAACTAAGTTAACTTAGTATTTGTTTAAATGTACCTTGCATTCTTGAGTATATTCTATCTGTGGGCTGTCTGGAATGAAGTTCAGAAAGTCCTGGAACAACAAGAAAAGCAGCAATTAAGAAACATGTAGGCCGAAACCACACTATGTTAGGTACATCTGAGCTCACTGAGGTACATCTGAGCTCACTTGGCTTAGGCACACCTAACTGCATAGAGTAAGACTATTAATATACTTGAATCTCTCTTCTTTGTAAATTAAGACAGACATCTAAGAGCTTCTTTTCTGTTTTAATATCCTACTTTCCACCTAAATGCTCCCTAATCTTTAATTGGCCATGGAATGCAATACTGTTCAAGACACTGCAGAAATGTAAAGGAGAAAATTGTTTACAGTCAAATGTAATGGTGAGTCATAATATTGTCATAATTCAGGTCCCAAGCTCTTGCCTCCAGAGCTGCAGTTGCACTGACGGTAAGCTAATAGGAAATATATTAAAAGAAAAGAAAAGAACCCCCCCCCCTGCAGAGAACCCATTACAAGACATCAGCCACCAAGGAAAGAAGAAATGGCTATAAACACTCCCACATGCCCCTAGAGAGAGGTTTAAATATAATAAAGAAATAAAACCTAAGAGGCTCAATTCGATCAAGTTTCTTTAATCTTCCTTCCCCCAATTTCAGTGGTACTTCTGTTTAAGAACAGTCCGGTTTAAGAAAGATTAGGTTTACAAACTCTGCAAAACCGGAACAGTGTCTTGGTTTGAGAACTTTACCTCGGTCTAAGAACAGAATCCGAACGGTGAAAGGGCACCGGTGGTGGGAGGCCTCATTAGGGAAAGCGCGCCTTGGTTAAAGAATGGTTTTGGTTTAAGAACGGACTTCTGGGACGGATTAAGTTTGTAAATCGAGCTACCACTGTACTTCTAAGCCACAGTGACTGTATTAACATTATCAGCTACTCTATTAGTCTAGAGATTTCATTGTGCTCGACTATCTGGGTTGTTTTTTTAAATATGCAATTTCTTACCACATTCTTTGATGTTCTCTGGACAGCCAATATCTTGTTGCCCAAAGAAAATTTGATGCACTTCACTTCCCCTTTGTCTTCCATTCTATAAAACAATAAATTGCCAGAGGAGATAATTTATGGGCATTTTACATAGCAAACCTATACATGTTTTTCAGAAGCAAGTTTGACTGCATGCAGTGGGCATTGCTCCTAGTTATGCCAGGAGGCCAAGAATCAAAGCACAAAACAGATAACTGAATACTAGCAACATGCCTGCCATTATGGAAGGTTGGAAAGCATGTATGTCTGTGCCGAGGGAGGTGCTCTGTACTGCCAAGGTCCCAGTACACATACACTGCCCTCCCTGCCGCCACAAATTCCTTGTTAATGAGTGCTGGACTTGCTCAGTATTGTGGATAAAATGTATTATTATTAATTAAATTTCTATATTGCCCTTCATCTGAGGATCACAGGGCAGTTGACAATATAAAAACAGAAAAATATATACCATAGTAACAAACAAAAACAATAACCCCCCACACACTAGCCGACCCTTCTATCATGTCTCCCACAGTGAATTATTTTTCCATAAAGGAATGAATGGTAAGCTAAAGTAAAGGGACGCTCTTAAGGAAACCATCGGGAAAGGGGTTAAAGCCAAGTCCTGCCCCCTGCTCACCCTGGGGTCTGAGGGAGGGAAAAACCAAGGCATCTGCTATATTGAAACAAATAGCATTCTTTATTCAGGGGAACTTTTGGAGGATGCTTCTTTGTTTAAGTTTTGCACAAAGTTTATTAACAAACAAAAGTAATTTGAATTTGTTCAGTCTTAAGACCAAAAGGCAGGGACCCCCTGACCCCAGTATACTGCAAGCCAGTCACTGAGGCTTTCTGGAAGGCAAAGCACCATCCCTAAATTTTAGAAACCAGATTTAATCTGTTTTATTTCAAGAGCTCTTCGCACTATGAATGTGGTGATAATATTTATATTTCTGATGTTTTGATCTAGGTTTTTATGTTTTATTCTTTACTGTAAACAACTTTGAGACATATACTGGAAGGCAGGATGTAAATCCATAAATGGCGAGATTATGTTTCACCTCAACTGTAGAAGCTTAAGACTGCTTATCTGGTCCTATAATTCAAAGGAACTCCTGAGAAGTGAGCCAGCCAGGCTGACAGAGATAACGAACCCACAGCTTTATGCCATTATGATTCCAAGTATGCCACAATCTAAAAGCAGCCAGCCAGAGTAGGCTGTATACATTTATTTAAAAGTTGTTAAGTCTTGTGTATTAAATGAAACACAAGTGGCCTTAACTAGTCACACAAATTAGCATTTTCAAAGAAGCATTCAGTTTTCTCTTACAACAAAAATTTTGTGTTTTGTATCAAGGTAGAATCATAGACACTGCAACTAAAGCCCAACTCCAGGCTATTAAGAGATTAACTAGCACACTCTGCTTTAGAGCACACTTACCTGAATGAGATGGGATTGCGGTCTTCCAAGCCTTTAACTACGACCCCAGTAGCTCCACCAGATCGAACAGCAAAAACCTAAGTAATTAAAAAAATAATATCCGGATTTAGGTTCATTCTAGTGCAGGGTTCTTAACTCACTGTGGTCAGTGACTGAAATAAATCAATTCATTCATTCATTCATGGTTCTTAACCTGGGGTTCATGGACAGGGTCAATGAACTAGGAGCAAAAAGAAGAAGAAGCTTGATGCATAAGTTTGTGTATATATGTTTACGTGCATTTTTCTGAGGAGGGGGTTGATAGCTTTCATCAGATTCTCAAAGGAACCCATGACGCCAACAAGGTTAAGAGCCACTGCTCTAGAAACTTTCAAAGTAAGATAAACATCAGATTTTCTTTTCTTTTCTTTTAATATATTTTTATTGCATTTTTAACAAAAACATCAGATTTTCTAATTATCCCTTTCTAATTATCAATGCAGTTTAATTTAATGCATTACTTGTTTAAAAAAACTGGTTTAACTATTTTATTTAAAATATAAAGGACCAGTTCTCATTATTTTCTCTAAATGTCAACAGTTGCAGTTCCTTCTTGGCCACTTGCATGCTGGTCATGGGTCCTCCCCAGCTAGGGCAATGTGAGGCTTGTTTCCAATGACTTCTCCCTACTGATAAATACTAGGTTAGAATATGTCAGCTGCATAATTCATTCTTACATGATACCACTCCCAAAGATTGTGCAGAAGTTGCAACTCAACTGTTGGTGGCCTTGGGCAAGAGGTGGCATATAAATTTGTACAAGCTGCCAGTGAGTTTATGAACCCGAAACAAGGAGCTCACTGGCAGCAAGAAGTCACATGCATCTCAGAGATCACATCTCCTCAAATACGCTTACGGTATCTGCCTGCTAAGACAAGGCTCTGCTCCAAGTTCCTGTTCAGATAACGCTGGATGGAATGGGGGGCAGTGCACTTTCATTAGCTGCTCAGGTTAAAGAAATTACTCAAGTGCTTTAGCTAGTGAGGACAAGGAAATGGGTTGGCAAGAGTGAAAGTAGAATGATTTTCTACAGTTATTTTGTTTGTACTTATTTGCTCAGGGATGTATTTTATGCCTGGACACATTTAGAAAGGCAGGGTAGAGATGGTTTAAACAAACAATATGCTTATTGGAAAAGTTCACTGATAACCAGACTGTGCACACAAAAAAGCTACAACTTCCATAATCATGAACAGCTAAAAAGGGTGCTTCTGAGATTGTGAAAATTTGTGTCAAATGTTCTTCTAGTTCAAGAACTGCAGGCACAAACACAGTCAAATGTGCATTGCAACAGTTTGTACCAAAGAGATATCAAAGCTACAGTGTGGCAAACATAGGCTTTGATGTCAAATTTCAGATTCCCAGTTGTCTTCAAGACCAAGCTCACATGAAGGCAGTTCAAGAAACTTAAGCAATCACATGGAGAATCTATAACAAAGAGATCACATGAAAACACTCACTAATTAAATTAGTGTTTCAGACATGTGATGACACTAGAAGTTGTATTTTTCAAGAAAAAATATTGCAAATTATATCAGTTTTGGATCTTGCATTAAGAAAAGGGATAGTATTTTCTCTCGAGAGTTATTTATGGCACCTTTAAAAAACTGATTCAAGAAAACTATCTCTGCTAGCAAATTGAAGTGCAGCACTGAAGGTAAACTCATGGGTGGTGCAGAGATTGTGGAACAGACATCCAATTTGGCCTTCACCTTTCTGTGTTCTATTAGTAAACTTAAGCAAATTGTCTATACGATGCAACTATATGGACAGCCCAACCAGGCAAAGCAAGTACAAATTCCAGAGAGCCAGAAGAACAAAAAAGCCAATGCTCAGAACAGAGAGGAAACTGAACATTTAACATTTTTGTAGAACCAAAATCATCAGTAAGGGCAGTTTCCCCACAGCCTAAGACACAATGAGCTGCACCTGCTGAACTTCCCCTTCTTTGCAACTATTAAAAGAAGTTCCTTGTTCCACCTGGTCATTTTACAGATACAAACACTTCACAAGATAATAGGCATTGCAATAACCCTTCTTACTGGTTATACTACTTTGAACATATTGCAGGAACCATTTTTCCATAAAAAGAAAAGCAACCATCCTACAACAAAGTTGGAGAGCCTTGCAGCACTAAATCTCTTTCACTGAGAGGACTCTGGATCATAGTAATTCTCAGGGCTGTTTTCATGACTCAGTTGTTAATTTGTGTGTTACTTAATAGATTTTTATGGACTAATAACTTTTTTCTGTGTATATATTTGTATTGTTTTATTTAGTTGTTCCCCACTCTGGGATTAAACTACAGTGGTACCTCGATTTACGAAGACAATCCGTTCTGCGGCCGTCTTCGTAAGTCAAAGTCTTCGGTTGTCGAAGCGCCGCTTCTGCGCATGCACCGACCGCGCACGCCGCTTTGCGCAGGCACAGAACGGCGATAAGACTTCCGGGGTTGTCGACTTCGGAAGTCGAAAGCTTCGGAAGTCGAATCGTTCAGATGTCGAGGTACCACTATATGTGATGATGATCAGGCTATAAATATACATCATCATCAGTACTGTATTTACAGAAGCCACCCATTCCAGGAGATCTGGATTCTAGCAGTGGCTTTCAACAGTTAAATCCGGATTTGCAAGTGGATGGCATACACCCTTCTAAGATGGTCCACAAAGCACCATTCTTTCCAAGGAAGGCAAAGAGAGGAGATTCATCGGGGTTTTGTTTTTGTTTTTAAATGCCACAGGCTTCATGCACATTTAAACAGGTTTTTCTTAAACTTCGCCTAGCGTGCTTTTACCTCTCATCCCGGGCCATTAAAAATCCCACCTGCGGAGTAAGTGTTGAGAGGTACAGGAGAGCCCCACCCCCGCCCTCCCATTACACTGAGTTGCTCCAGGGGAAAACAAGGCACGAAGAGGGCCCCACACTGCCGGGGGGGGGGGAAGAGTGGCAAGAGAAGCTCTGATGTGCTATAGACTGCAGCTGCAGGTTTTGTTTTTGAAGGGCGGGTCGGTCTGTGAAAGTTGGGAGGCTCCTGCCTTTGCTGTTGCCGCCTAGGCGCCTGCTATCCCGGGGGTGGCAACGCCAGCGAGCGCGTGACGGGCCGGTTCCACGGGGGCAGGCGCGGTGGGGGAGGGAACGGGCTGCCCGGCGGGTTCCGCCCCTTCCCTCGGCCCTGAGTCCCCCCCCCACTCACCTGCTTATTGGCCTCGTCGAAGAAGACGCAGTTCACGGGGCTCGCCTTCTCGAAGTGCACGGGCCGCGCGCACAGCGCCAAGTAGTAGTCCTGGCTGTCCTGGCTGGCGGCTGTCGCCATGGCAGCGGGAGGAGAAGGGCCCCTCGGCTCTAAGTAACCGCCTCTCCCCGCGCGCCGCTTCGGGCCTTTCCGTGCCGCTTCCTCTCACTGCCCCCCTCAAACCCGCTTCCCACACAACAAGCCGGTTCGTGGTGGATGCGGCTCTTCCTCCTCCTCCTCTGGGCGGCCGCACAAGCGCTTCCCGGTTAGGCGCCTCTTGCGCATGACGAGGGAGCTGCCGGCGGCCCTTAAAGGCGCAGGACGACGCGGCAAAGCCGCCGTTGTAGGCCCGCTTGACTGGAAATGCCGGCCCGATCTTCCCACCAGCAGAAAGGGAGGAGGGGAGTGGGTAAAAAGAAAATTATTGCTACGCCGCCCTATACCAGTAGGTCTCAGAACGGTAACAAAATAAATTCACAGTATAGGAACAAAAAATACACGATAAAAATAAAAGCAAAGACCACCCAGCAGAGCATCTGATCAGATCGGGCCGGCATTTTCGCTTCTCACGGTGGCCAAGGAGGCTCTGAGGCGACGCTCTGCAACTGGCCTTTAGACGTCGTGCCACTCAGAGGCGGGGCGATCTGGTCCCCAGCTGGCGTCGAGCTGAGGGGTCGTCACAGCAGGAGCACCAGCAGCGTCATGCCTTAAGGTTGCCACCTGTCCGTTATAATAAGCGACTGTCCCTTATTCCAAGGGGAAATGCTGCTATTCTTGAATCGCTTTCTCCTCCTCCTCCTCCGCTGAGGCGAACGCCGAGCTCAGCTCCTCCCTCCCGTCTCCACCGTTGCCTCCCTCCTGCGTGTCCGCGTTCTCCTTCGGGTAGTGATAAAGCAAGATATCAAATCCAAACTCCTCCTCCTCCTCTTCTCTTTCTTTTCTTTTTCTCTCCTTTCCCTACCCCTTCCCTGTTACACTAAATCCAGGGAAGCGGGGGATACTAGGATGCGGCTGCTGTTGCTGCCTGGGTCCTCGTTGCTTTTACGTGCTTCCCTGACCCAGTACTGTACGTGCTAAAAGGTCAAGGAATGGGTCCCCAAAGGCATGTTTGAGTTAAAAGTGGGTCCTGGGTCTGTTGACACTGGCAGCTGGCAGCTTCCCAGGGTTGGGGACATTCCCAGGCCTACCTGGAGATGCCAGGGACCTTCTGTTGAACCAAAGACCTTCTGTGTTGCAAATGTACTGAGCTACAGCCCCAATTTAGCAAGCAGACATTTGCTGCAATTCTGTACGTGTTTACTTGGCACCAAGTTCCCTTGAATCTATTGGGCAGTGCTTCTAATGTAATGTACAGGATTGCATAAATCCTAGACATTTGTCTAAACTTCAAAAGCCGATTAAACTAATACCGGTAGTTATCACAATTTCTTGACCCCGCAAATTTCATAATTACACATTGTGTGACCAAGTGTCCAAATCTGGCTATCATTAGGCAATGAGGTAATAGTTACCTGCAAGCTCTGCACCAAGTTGCCTGCTACTCTCAAATGCTGAGGAGCAAGGTGGGTCATTGCTTTAGTTAAAGGAAGATGCAGTTGCCCATCAGGTCAGCTTCTGGACAGAGAATAGGAGATGCACACCACCTTGCATATTTCTTCTGGCAACAAAATGCCACGGACCAGACATGTTTCCCTGTGTGGGAAGACTTGGCTCTCAACATGACAAATATTAAAGCATTTTTACTTTCAATGCTTTTATAAGCCAGGGAAGGATCACCTCCAGAAGAAGCCTGTCATCAGTATTGTGTTGTATAAACAACTGTATCCATTATAACTGGATATGCAGAAGCATACTTGTACAGTACTAAGTTCCCAGAGCAGCTAATTCAATGTAATGCTACTTTGTAATATTATAATGAGGAAAAAGTTTCTCATGACCTCAGGATTAGCATTACTCTGGGGGAGGCCTTCGAGATGTGTTTAGAAAAAGGCAACAGTGGATGTACTATTTGTCTTTGACCTCTTTGGACCAGTACTGTCAAGCCTCTTTTCCTTCCTACACACACTTCCCAACATAAATCAACCAATTACTGTATTTGACTAAAAGCCATTACAAATCCAGTTACAAAACCAGCAAATCCAAGAAAACCTGTTAAGATCCAGAAATAAGCAACCATTTACAATAAAACAAATTAATGAATCTACTGCATTGTCTTTTATGTGACTAGCACAAATACTTGTAGTGACTTTTGCGAATAAAGGTGCTATATATGTGACAAGCGGGTTGCAGTCATATAATAGCCAACGTATTTTCACTTCAGGGTTCTGTCTCTGCAGCGGTGCAAACATCTGTTCCAAAAATCTCTTTCTGGGGTTTTGATAGAGCTGAGCTGACAATGGAGTATGTATGTAATGGGGAAGATATTCAAACTTCACCTGCCCCACACATACAGAATCTTAAATGCCTTGGAACTTTCCTGTACAGTATCTTCCATCTAAGACTGATGTGGGCATTGTTTGAAAGCGGAGAGATGTAAAAGCAGTTCTCAGGGAGACAAAGGTAAGTGTCTGCAAATAATGGCCTCTGGTGTGGTTAGATTTCAGCAAATGGTACCAATGGGAGAATTTTGAGGTATAGATTGAAGTCTTGCTGGTTATACTGCTTATAGATCAAATCCCTGAGCAGTCTTCTAACTCCAGAGAATACAAAAAATGTCCGTTGCGGTTTTTTGAGGCTAGCAAGTCTTGTACTAGCTTGGCCCAACCACCCTTCTTCCATTGTTCCTCCAGGCAGTCTAGGACTCTAGGCAAATGGTCCTGACATATCCAGGATCCTTTTATAGCCATCTCCGCCCTAGCTTTTACAGACACCACATCTGTCTCTGTCCACTGCCCAACATTAATCATCAGTACTTCAGGGAAAATGACTTGTTTTTCACAGAATCGGATCAGAGTTGGAAGGGACCATGAAGATCATCTATCTAGTCCAACTCCCTGCAATGCAGGATTTTTTGCCCAACATGAGGCTCAAACTCATGCTCAGTTTAAGCGTCTCGTGCTCTACTATTTGGCAGACTGTTTCCCATTGAAGACCTTTTGCTTTTGGAGAGGTTTTTTACTTACTGTACAATACCAAAATTTGTGAAAGTGGCTGTAGTAGCTGAATCATTAACAAGACCACCAAACCATTTCCAAACAAATGCTCTTCCAAAATGTGTTGGGGAGGGGGGGATTATTGGGTTGTCCTTGTTTTTATTTCTATTATGTATTTTGCATTTTTATATTGTGATTTTATGTTGTCAATCGTCCCAAGACCTGCGGGTATAGGGTGGTACACGATAATAATAAAAAATGTGGGTCATCTGAGAGGTTGGTCAAAGGGTATTTTTTTAAAAACCAAAGAATTTTCAATAGTTCTTAATACCCAATTTAGTAAAAGCCTATCAAGAACAACATAATAGTTTAAAAAGCATACATTTCACTTCTGCTACATTCACTGGATGGCTGCATTTGATTGTACTTGCCAATGTCTTATTTGAAAATTGAACAGATTTTATATGGACAGTTAAATACCATGTTTACTTTAAATATCTTTTCTATAGACCAGCCTCAACATGTTACACTCATTCACGTTTGTGAGAACGATGGATTTTGAACTAGAATTTAATTTTTAAAGTTAGACAAAGACTTGAACAAACAAAAAACAAAAAAACACCCTACATGAACACAGGGATAAGATCAGATTTGTTTATTATCCCACTTATTTTTGCATGGAATGAGCATTTCCATAGGCCACCCATGAGAGCTTCACACAGCAACAGTCTCTCATTACAACATAATGAAGGGATCTAAAAGAAGAAATCTGAAAACAAAAGGTGACCATTCTAAAATTTTACCACCCTACTAAGTCCATTAATCTAATAAATCTGTCAGTGAATGAACTGGTTTTTTTTAATACTGACCTTAGTGAAATGATACAATTTAGTTACACTTAGGTACACTCCAAGAATGAAATCAACAATACATGAATAGAGGCAGGTCTCTCCTCAACTTCCATATAAACTCTTGTAGACATGTTCAATGTTATAGGACTCTAGATTTCTTACACATATGCATCACCAAGGATTTGTGTTCTATTGGGTTTTTTGTTTATGTGGTCATATCAACTGCATCAAATTGTATTACATGGGAGGCTATGTTACATACACATGCGGAGACAAAATGTTTTCTGAATCACACCTAAAGAATCTATTGTACAAAGATGTAAATTTACCATCATCTCAAGTTTATGCATTTAGGATACAACTGTAGAGAAGCTTCTTCTGCTGTGCATCCTTACTAATTTTGTGTAATTTAGACTTGTTTATATTTTTTTTCAAAGCTACCTCCATGTGAGAATCATATTAAGGTGCCTTCCGTTCAAGTATTGTTCAAGAAACAAAGACCAAAGATTTTTGCTATTGATAATCCAGTAGCAAGTTTCTTCTTTCAGCATTTAACATAATGGCCTGCATATTTAAGAATCAAATTACAGGAAAAGTTTTTTTATTACTGTGTAAAAATCATATAAAATGTTTTAGGCTGTTCTTAGTGATTAATATAAATTTTATCGAATATTAATTTTTTTGTAAAAATAGTAAACTTTTGATATGAAATCAATGTTGAATATAGTTATGAAACATAATGCAAGCCTCCCTTTAACCATACACTATTAAAATTAAAGTTTGTGCATAAACCATAAACACAAAAAGTTTTAAACTTTTCCTTCCATCAGGTATACCAGTATGTAAAAGTGGAAGGGGAAGGAAAGAGTATCAATCACTCTTTCCCATTTTTATGTAGTACTTCAGTTTAGTCTGAAATTGTGACATTAAATAAATTAAATATTTTATCACACCATATTCTTAACTCAGCTACACTCACCTGAAAAATTATTTTGTCAGATTGAAAAGGAAAATTACTTTCCATTGTCACAGAGCCATGTTATTGACTGTCCCAGTGACCTAACTTGTGGGCTTTTCTGGAAAAACAACAACACCAAAGCACGTTCCCTGAAGTTTCATTTATGGCATTCTGAGTTGACCATAACTTTTGTTGCTTTTGGCAGCTGACATTTAATCACTGCACTTAATGTAAGATGCAAAAAAGATGTTTCAGTTCAACTCAAAGTGCTATTCATTGCAAGATGTTGGTGGACTCCCATAATCACTCGGATATAGAGACCCCTTTTTCCCATGATTTTGAACATGATCTTCACTCATCTTCTCCAAAGCTTCAATCTATAAAACAGAAAGACACATTGTAGTCAGAAACAGTCTATACTTAAATTTACTGCAATTCTGCTTGGCATGATACCAATTTGCTGAACTTGTACTGCCTTTGTCTTCATCTTTTATTGTTGTCAAATTACTGATCAAGTCATGTTTAAACAATTGTGAGTTCATGCAGCATACAAAAAGCCTATTATTGAGCTTTGCCAATTTTATTTTCTTTCTGTTTCACCAGAATTACCATCCTCAACGTTTTTTCCCTTGCAGAAGCAAAATAGATGGACACACAATATGCAAGATAGTCTCACCTGGGTAACAAAACGTCTTTTGTGCTGGGGGAAATGGACATGGCATAATGGGAAATGCAGACAACAGCACCATCAGCTCAGCCCACGCACAATTATGTTCTAAGAACAGGGAGTTAGTTGGGATTTTCATACATAAGTTTTGCATAGTTTTGCAGAAACCAAGGGTTTCACTAAAATGGTATATGAATAAGTTTCATGAATAGTAAGGTAAAGGGACCCCTGACCATTTGGTCCAGTCGTGACCGACTCTGGGGTTGCGGCGCTCATCTCGCATTATTGGCTGAGGAAGCCAGCATACAGCTTCCAGGTCATGTGGCCAGCATGACAAAGCCGCTTCTGGCGAACCAGAGCAGTGCACGGAAACACTGTTTACCTTCCCGCTGTAGCGGTACCTATTTATCTACTTGCACTTTGACGTGCTTTCGAACTGCTAGGTTGGCAGGAGCTGGGACCAAGCAACGGGAGCTCACCCCGTCGCGGGGATTCGAACCGCCGACCTTCTGATTGGCTAGCCCTAGGCTCTGTGGTTTAACCCACAGCACCATCTGTGTCCCCCGTAGTACTCACACGTATATTCCTAGGGGGAATGCTTCATATTTAGACAGAAATGCTGGGTCACACAAGGACAAGCGGCATGTCCAAATATATGAATAACAATGCAAAAAAAAATTGGACTCAACTCTGCCTTCATGCTGGCCACATGACATGGAAGCTGTATGCCGGCTCCCTCGGCCAATAACGTGAGACGAGCACTGCAACTCCAGAGTCAGTCACGACTGGACCTAATGGTCAGGGGTCCCTTTACCTTTACCTGCCTTCATAATGCAGATATCTCTGCATATTCTAAGAGCTTCTCTGAGTGCAGCCTAGTAAATAAGATCATATTTATACTCCCACACACACTCCAAAGGCGGGGAGAACTTACCTCAGCTAAGAAGTCCACTTCATTGTCAGCTGCTAAGTTTAAACCTGAGACAGCATTGAAGAGCTCTCTTTCACCGAGTGTTTCAGATACACCATTCTTCTGGAAGAACTTTCATTAAAAGCAAAGATAAGTTTAACCATTGAATTCATAGATGCATTTCTTTCCCCACCCCTTCTTTCCCACTTTCTTTAGTCTAGCAGTTGTCTGAGGTAGCTATTATTTGTGGACATTTGGACTTGCAATAAGATTTTCCTAAGCTTTCTATCCTGCATTTCTCCCACAACTACAAGCAGGTTTTATAAGCCTGTGTTGTCTTATTTTCGAAGGGGAGTGGACTTTTCGAAGGGGAGTGGACTCTCCAGATCAAGGGCAGGGCCTTGAATAAAGTCTTTTGATAACCTATTAAAAAGACAGCTGGATTATTATTATTATTTGTATTACAAGCAACTAAGGGACTGAAAAACAATTACAATTTAAGATGCTGTTCTCAACTTTTCCTTGAATGTCTCTAAATATAATTCTCTCTCTTCCCCATTAAAATTAAACTTACATTTTCAGAATGAAGTGATATTTTGAGAAAACTTCCATATACATGTTAAGATATCAAATCATGCAATTCTACAGATACAAATACAAAATAACAAGATTATCAGACGCTGTACCTGTGAAACATTCCTGCAATCTCTAAACAAGAACTGAAGTCCATGTGGGTGAGTGGGCTCCACAGACTGACTGACATCAATTAACCAGACCTATAATATAAATAAGATGAGTATTTCAGATATTTGCACATGGGACCATCTCTAGTTATTTTTCTCCATGCAAAATCTGCTTACCTTTCCCCCTTGCCACAGCATGTTGTATTCACTTAGGTCAGCATGAACTAAACTGCACTCTTTATACAATTGTTGCATCATCTAGAAACAAGCAGCAATTTATTAATGGGAATGCTCTCCATGCCACTAAATTATTATTCAATATTACCACTGAAGACTGATTAAAAATTAACACTATATGCATGAATACATGCATGCTGGATACAGAAATCAACCATATAAAAGAACATTGCTTATTTTTCAGAAACAAAGTATTACCAAATTAAATTACAGATAATATTTGGCATGCTCACTCTAGTTAGCTTATCTGAACTGTGCAGAATTGAAACTGCATATGACTGATAGGCATGTTTATTTTAAAATGCCCTAATCCCTCTTGCTTCTACTAAAAGTACTTTGCCATGACTTTTTATAGTACACTTACTACACTAAGGCAGGCTGTCAATCTCGGGAGTATTAAATATAATCCAAGTATTGTAGGACTCTAGGAAATACTGTTGTAAAGAGAATTGCTGGTTTCACATAACCAACACTTTCAGTGGTCCTTTATTCGAATTTTTGTTCAAGCTACTTATAGTAATCTTTGACTCCAATACTGTTCTGACTAAAAAAACAATACTGTATAACTAAAGTACATAGTAAAACCACATTAACACATCCCTTATAAATGAGCCTATTAAAAGAGTATAACAGTTAAAACAACAATCAAAGTATTTCAAGATCAGGGAAATGCTTGTTGAAACAGGTGCATCTTTAAGAGCAGCTGGAATGCCAATACTGATGGGGCCTCCCATGTTCCACAACATTGGTGCCCCTAATGAAAATGCCAGACTCCATATTATTACAAGCCAATAATCAGACCATGGAAAAACTAATGTACTTCATTTGATGATCTTAACAATCTTAGCAGACAGCGGAGGGACCTTACATGCACATTTATATAAATTTAATAAGTAAATAAATATTCATCAATTATCTGTTATTGAAAGGAACTCTTGCCAATAGTTTTGAGACAAGACAATTGTATCGATCTTACATGAAGAACTTGATAGTAAGCCTTCTTCATATCTTCGCTACCGAGTTTTACTTCTTTTAGTTTAGGAGCTGGAACTTGATCCTGGCCAATGAAGGACATAACTAAGACGTGCTTTTTAAGGGTAACCACTTCTGGACAAGGAATGCCAGCTGCCTGCATTCTGTGAAGAAGATGAAAAAAGCATTAGAGCATAAGAATTTCCAGCTACTGTAGTCAAAATCTCACCAAAGTGCCTACACTGTCATACCTGTTTTGACTCAATTACAGTTACTGGCTCTTTATAAAAGCATACAACAGGGTTGTGGATCTTCTCAGCTGAGCAGGCAAGATCCTTAGCTCACCCACCTCTGGTGGGTCACTTTGACAGGTGGATGGGGCTGCCCACCTGTCAATCACCTGACACCAGGTCATCCATTTCTCCTTTGCAGTACAGCTTGAATTCAAGCCAATCAGTTAAAGGATATTTTAGCTGATCCAATCGGAGCTTGAAGTCACTGCCAATCAAGCAAACCCTGTTTGATTCCACATTGTAAGGCTCTTATCAATCCTCTGCACCCATGTCTTTCCCTGCCCCACACCTAACATCATATACAACTTTAGGTGTGGGGCAGGTGGATTGGGGGAAGGTGGCCGTGGGGGCCAAATTAGGCACACTTGTACCAGCCCTAATTAGACTTGTGGGCTGCAGATTCCTCATTACTGCCATATAACATTTTAATAACAGCTTTAAATGTATTAACTAATGGGTTGTACTCAATTATGCTTTATGTTGGATTTTTTATTTTTAACCCTATTGTATAGAGTCATACCTCGGGTTATGTACGCTTCGGGTAGCGCATGCTTCAGGTTACGTACGCGGTGGACCCGGAAACATTTACTTCTGGGTTTGCCACGCACGCATGCGCAGAAGCGTTCTGCGCAGTTTGCCTTTCACACCATTCGGGTTACGTACTTTTCAGGTTACGAACGGCACCCCAGAACGGATCAGGTACATAAACCGAGGTACCACTGTATTTGTATAGCTTTGTATTTTATTGTATATACCACCTGGAAATGTGAGCATGACAGGCACTATATAGTTTTAAATGAATTAAGCTTTAAAGCATAACAGCTACCTGTATAGCAGTATATGGATACAGCAAATAGTAATTGTAAATTTTTTAAAATATTTTCATAAAGGAACATGGTTCAAGACACATAGTCAATGTTGAAGGGAGATTTTACATTGATTCCCAAGTACTTGGTTTTCAACAAAATGCTACTGCTTATTCATACCTACACCTACATTTCTATACCTTTTTAAGTTGTGCATTTCTTTCTCAGCCCACATTCGGATTATCTTTCGTGGATTCAGTTTGCTGAAACGATCTCTGAACCTATAATCATCTTTGATATACTTATCACGATTCTTAAATTCATTCAGAGTTGTTTTAAACACCTTTATGGCACATTCTGAAGGTATGGGGCTGGCATCCTCACCCAAACTTTAAGAGGGGAAAAAAAGAAGTTTTAGTTACATGCCTACAAACCAATTTTAAAGAAGCTTCAACCAGTAAAACAGATGAGAAAGTATAAAGCAAAAGACAAGAAGGTATTTGGGAAATTATTTCATTGCATTATATCTCAATATGTCAGCTTTCAAACATTTGACCCATTGAATTTGTGTCAGTTAAATATTCATTTCATAATGACGTATATTTAACATTACTAGATTTAAATAGTAGATTTAAGTTAAGGATTCATGATAGTCTATAATATGATTACTTTTAAGGAAGGGGGACAAGTGTGATGCTGCATACTTCCACTGCAACAATTTTATAAAATTTAAGCTAACCAACAGTATATTCCAAATACTATGTTGCTCTGCAGTTGCTCCCATTTTTACACAATACACGTATCATAAACATATTTTTAAAAATACCTTCCTCCATATGCATGAAACACCACTGACTCTTTTCCTGTACTTATGCAGCCAGTGATGGTCTCCAGCATTCCAGAATTGACCATCTTATACAAAAGTAAGCGTGTTTTAGGATCTACTGCTTTCTCCTGCACAAGAAGAGCATGGAAGAGAAACTTTTATTATGTTGTATGTTTAGTTCAGATGACAAAACATTCCTTTGATTAATCTACAAAAGTGCTATGAACTTTAGCTTGATCAGGTGCTTTAAATTTTAAAACGATCCTCTCTATTTTTTTCTGTATCAATTACTTCAGACTTAAAACTCCTATAACATCAAAACAACCTACTCAGCAGGTACAACTCTCAAATCATGTTGTTATGACTCCAGAAAAGTTTTAACTTTTTCAGCATTCAGGTATCAAGTTTATTCTAAATGACATAGCCCTGCTAAACTATGCAATTTTCATTTTGTATGAGCCACCAAAACGTACAGCAGTTGAATGTTCCTTCTTCTCATGAAGCCTGGCACTTCGACGTTCCTCAGAATATGCATGCTGCTTTAGAGCATTGAAGACATGATTGGACAATTTTAGGTCCATACCAATTCCATCACCAACTTGGAATTCAGGGGCAAACTGTGAAGACAGGTGAAATTCAGTGAATGACATGGAATTTTAACCCCAGATATTCTGTGTGTCTGAAAAAGTTGCTGCTAGTGGAGACCTACACTGCAGCACGCCCACTACTTACTGTAGCTCAGAACAGCAGGTATAACTTTTCCCCATATTATTATAACAACCTAAAGAGAAAACCTATGGGAGAGAGACTCGCTCCAGGCCAGTTTGGGAGCTTTAAGACAGAGCAGAAATTTGAACCCAGATATCTCAAGTTCAAGCTTAGTACTTTATCCACTAAAACACACTGCAGGTGACAGTAATACAGATAAGAAATTTATTTTTTCTTGTCAGAGGCCATGGCAAATACAAACTACAACACACCAATATAGTTATAAAAAAGAATAAAAATATGGGGAAACTATACTATGAACCTCTAGCACAGGGTTGGGCTAAGTGACACTCATGGTCCCTTCCAACTCTACAATTTCTGATCCTATGAAATCCTTCTATGAAAGTATTTAATCAGAGACATTAGGGGGCATTCCAAGGTAATAGGATACCGTGCTCCCTTCTGGATCTGGATCTCTGACAACACTCTTCAGAAGCTAAGAGATCATGGCCCAGTTTACATACCGTGCTAAACTATGGCTTGTTTAGACAAAGTGTGGCTTGTTTAACCATGCTTTGTTGGCCACCCTGTGCTGGATACCCACCAAGTTACAGAGGCATGAGGTAAGAGCAGCTATAAAACAAATTTAGCTTGGGAGAAACAAGCCATGACTGGTTTGTTCAACATGCTATGAGTTACCTCATAGATGGGCAAACTATGGTTACAACAAACCAGGGCTTAGTGTTATGTGCAAATAGAGCCATATGATTGTTTTTAAACAGGTGCATAGAAAAAGTTTAAATACTTGCATAGATACTATCATAACATTTGTATAAAGTACCGGGTTATCATGGGAAGTGAAGCGGAATATATAAAGAGTCAACAGCAATATATGTTTTGCAAGCAGTCATGGAACAACCTTGGAATGTCAATCATAAACTTAGGACAGAACTTACATTTTCCATTCGAGCAGTATTCTTTCTTCCACACACGACCTCATCATGCTTGGTAGTAATATCTTTTCCTTTTCCTATAAAGCCTTTCTTTGGAGTAGTAGTGGGCTTAACTATGAATAATAAAAATATTGCACTCAAAATACACTTCCAAGACTAGTAAATGTATGCAACCTTTTTAGCCACATCCTACAAAGCATTCTAGGGCACAAATTACACTGACACTATCAACATCCTAAACGTTTATGCATTAGCCATTCATGCTGACAATTTCCAGATATTTCCCTTTCAGAAAGTTGCAATAAAATATACTACACAGAATCTTTCTATCTTAAAAAGGATATATAAAAAATTATTTTGCCCAGCAAAATAAAATGCTACTGTGTGTCTGTGTGTGTGTACTGTAATTATAACATATGGTTCCCTACACTAACTACCCTGATCCTTTCCATTTCTTTTGGCTGTTATTTCTTTGCAGCTATAGTGAACAAAAAGGTTTTAGTTCTTAGGGAAGCTTGAGAAAATCTGACACTTTCATATCCCAAAAAGGGGGCTCATTTTGTAAAGTTTTTTTGAAATGTGAGTTGCTACCGGTAATACTTCATATTTAATCAACATAACTAGAAAATGCATGAACAAAGTTATTGGAAGGCTGCAGCTTCCCATTCCTGAATTTGTCTTCCAGACAATCTTTGCACAAGACAAATACACATAACTGCTTTACTCAGTTCCTTCTTCTTCTTCTCCTCCCAAAACTTTATTCCTTCTTTTTCTTCTCCTCCCTATACTCTATTCCAGGCATCCCCAAACTTGGCCCTCTAGATGGTTTTGGGACTACAACTCCCATCATCCTTAGCTAACAGGACCAGTGGTCAGAGATGATGGGAATTGTAGTCCCAAAACATCTGGAGGGCCGAGTTTGGGAATGCCTGCTCTATTCAAAAATTTTAAAATTCAAGCTACAATTTAGCAGGGGTTTGCCTTTTGCTATTGAGAGCACTCCCATGTGCTCTATTAAACATTATAATATTTAAAAGATAACAGCATATTATGTAATTGACAGCTTGATCTTCATTAAGCAGTTACCAATGACCTCATAAAACACTTTTTCAGGATCCTACGATATGAAAAACTTTGTGTATAAAAATGGTACATTTCATAAGTTTTTAAACCAAATGGTACCTGCTCTATAAGGATCATGACGAGTATCCTGCCAATCGACCTCATCTTCAGAGCTGTCACTGTCTTCAAAAGGATGTACCTTGCGGTAGTTCTCAAAAGATATGGACACTTGAGGGGGAAAAATGTATATGACTTAATAGTTGCTGGCCACCACACAACATCCAAAGATAGAAGGGCTACTGAGAAACAGAAAGATTCACCCTAACAAAGAAATCATGACTCATGATAGTAACCTTTGCTATCTCCATTGAATTTCTTTTCTTCACGTCGAAGCTGTGCATCATACTCTCTATCAAATTCCATTTGCAGCATCTGTGCCAGCATCAAGTCACTGGAAGTATCAATATTCTCCCCACTAATAAATGATCCTTCAACAGCCCTGGATATGAGAGACCAAAAGAGAACACTTAGTGGGACAATTCAGCCCTTGGTATAGTACATTTTTAGCTGCCATATAATATACATTGCAGAGGAGGAAGTTAATTGCTTTGTGTAATTAAAAAGCAAGGAGGTGGCTAAGCAATTTCTTCATTTTAAAGGAGCCTGGCAGGACACTAAATAATTTCCACACAGTATACAACAGGGAGTGTGGTAATTCTACTCCCTTCCTTTTGAATACAGCTCACTTCAAACAAGGAAGCAATTCAGGCACCTTGTGTAAGATGAGTCATTTCACTAGGCACCAACTTTTTTCCTCTCTCAAACCTGAAGAGAAAGCTATGGCAGCAGAAGGTAGGAAGGGCCGTAACTACCGGTAGCTTTTTTTATCCCAACGAAAAGACTTTGTCAAGCCCCAATACTGACCCAATACTGTAGTTATTGCTACAATAGTTTCCCAAAATCACACTCACCATCTGACTCTATGCACTCAGAAGTTCTACTTAAGTAATATATTATGTAATATATACTTCCACGTACAGGTGTGAAGAATTGCAGCTGTAAAAATAAAATAAATACAGGATCCCACTAACAATCAACTAAGTCTGTAATAAGCATTCATAATGTAAGTATATTCAACTTACGATACCACTTCAGGAAAAGAAGAATTTTCTTCTTCTAACTGTAGCTCTTTAGCTAGCTGTTCACTCATGACATCAGCAAAAGAACATGATATTGTGGTATTTTTAGGAGTTCCCCATGGACACTGCAACAAAAATAGATATCTTTTTGGCTATGGATAAGACAGATAATTTTTCTTTGCATAAAATCCTGATGTCACATTTCTTTGTATAGATACACGGAAATACACTGTGTAAAATGAATCCAGTCTTGTGAAGTCACAGAAGTGAGTCATACTACTTTTTTATTTAAAGATTGCACAATGCCTTTATAAAGTATACATAAAAATATATCAGCATTTAAAATATGAGAGCTGTTTAAATATTTGCCTCTTTAACCGCTCAATTTCTGTTTCAGATCTGAAATTGTCACTTTCTCCACTTAAATAACTAAACATGTCCAGGATAAGATAGTCTCCCCATGTGTTTTTTCATTGATCAGTGCCAACAGTGTACTGCGTGCAGAGCTCAGAAACTGCTCGCGCTAATGAAATTCCCTGTCGCAAAATGCACTTAGAACAATGGGAGTTTCAAATACTGAGTGCCAACTATGAATCATCCTACAAAATACTTACTGATAAAAATCAGAAGGGTTTATATAAAAGTGTCTTATTGGCTGACGAATATGTGTCCAAACTGATCAAAGATCCACATGACAGAGAACAAATGCTTTTTACCATGCCAACTTTATTGATAAAGAACCAAAGGTCTAGCTTACAAAGAACTCTTCTCTAATAAATTCATGTTACACAACACTAAGGCTGATCTTGCTCTTTCTGAACTAGATTGCAGCCTATCTGATCCAGCTTACATTAGAGACAGGCCATTGCGAGTTAGGAATTATTAAATTATTAAAAATTTGTAAAACAGCTGTTACATTCTAATTTATGAATGATGGACCAGTTAATGGTCTCTCTCTCAATGAATACTGTACCAGGTTTCAGAGCACTACTTGGCTCTGAGCCCAGCACCATATCCACCTGTAGCCTCTTATCAGAAGACTGACAAACAGGCAAGCTTATCTGAGCGTACTCAAAATTGCTTAAATAAGTTATTACTGCCAATCATTACAAAGAGTATTATTATTTACTTTTCTCACTCAGCTCTGTCCCACCTACCACCTTTCTGCCACATAGCCTCCGGTGGCTACGAAATGGTGGTTCCCTCACCAGCCCCCAATTCTATCCTCACAGGACCCCTTGGACCCTTTACTCGTCTCTGCCAGCACAAGGTCGGCCTTCTGAATTAGAGCAACCCTGTGGGGAGGCGGTGGAAATGGAAGGAGCCAACGGCGGGGTCACTTCGGCCAATAAAACCCGCGCCCCCACCCGCCCCAACCAGCGTGGCGTGAGAGGAGGAAAAGCCAAGGGCTCCTTCCTTCCCTGGAGGCCTGACGCCTCGTTCACACCCGCAGAAGAACGAGGCAGGCAGAACTACACTTCAGGTTCCGCGAGGGAAGGCAGCGTCGTTTTCCTTAACAGTCACCACAACATTCCCTGAGAGGAAACCAAGTGTGCGTGTGTGAGGCGCGGGGGGATTTCATTTTGTTTACTCTCAGGGAATTAAGCGACGAGGCCTCCGCTCTATCAATGGAGGGATCCCCCCCCCGCCGCCCTTCAAATGCCTGAAGCGACGACGACGCCCATCCCGCCACCTCAGGCCTCCTCAGCTGGCTCTCGCTCTAGGGGCGGCTGGATCTAGACCAGGCCTGAAGAAAAACCTCGGGCACTACTGCCGCCGCCCCCCGCCGGCCCTCCCTGCCTCACCTTGCTTTGGGGCCAAGCTGGACTCGCGCTCGCCTCAGGAGCGGGGACGACAGCAGCGATTCCTCCGGGATCCATGTTAGACGTGCAAAGGAACGGAGATGGACGCCGAGAGAAGGAAGAGCAGCAACAGGGTAAGAGGGCGCCTGGCAGAAATAAAACTTCTTCCGGCTTCTTCTCCGCTCGCCTCAACTCCTCCCGCCCCTTCGCCGCCGGCGCTGATTGCCTATTGGTTCGCCGAGTGCACGTCCCGGCAACGTCACTTCCTTTAGAATCTCCCCTGCCCTAAGAGGCTTTTGTGTTGCTGTTGGCGGTCGCTTCGCTTCCTCCCTTGCCGTACTGATAAAACCCTTGAACGTTTCCTTTCATTCGTTTATGGCACTGTTTCCTCACAATGCCGTGAAAATAAACCACTGTTCAAAAAACTAAATTAGCGCCGGAACCTACGCTTTTGAATAAATGGGAACACGAATGGCTCCTCACCGATGACTTTTAAATCCATCTTCTCTTTCAGATGAGAAATGCCTGTCATTTGGGATTCGGCACCCCCACGACACGGGTTTCTTTTTCAATCACAGTCTGCAGCTCTGGGGTTCACCATTGGGAAACATAACTAAGAGTTGCCCTTGTCCACTTCCTGTAGATTTTTATTTTAAAGTGTGCATGGAAAGGTACAGAAATATCTGTACCCAGGCTCAGGAATGAGAAAAGGCAGTAAAAGGTGGGGGAGAAATTGAGATGAGGGACCAGAACACACAGCACAGAAATACAGGAATCCAAGTACAGCTCACTGCTGTGGACAGGAAACAGCAGTGTTGTTCGGTCCTGTTTATTGAACATTTATCCTGTCCTCTTTCCAGTGCATTTAGTTGTCATTTTCCTTATTACAAATAAGTCTGATCTTCTGAGAAAGTGAGTATGAATCCCTAGCAAAAAGCACCCTTAAACTGTATATGGACATTTGTGAATCAATCACGCACACACACAGAATTAGAACCTAAGAATCCATTTCTAAGGTATCACCCCATCTGGAAGATAAGTGGAGCACTTTGCAGTTTTTATTGTATTTTTTTAAAAAACTAAATAGTCAATTGGTTGATTGCTAAATTATTAACCCTCAGTTTATTCGGGGTTATTTAAATAAATACTGTACTGTATATGGTACAATTATTCATTTATATCAGTGGATGTGTGTTAGTTTCACATCATCCAAGTGCACCGTAAAGGTAAAGGTAAAGGTACCCCTGACCATCAGGTCCAGTCACGAACGACTCTGGGGTTGCGGTGCTCATCTCGCTTTACTGGCTGAGGGAGCCGACGTTTGTTGGCAGACAGTTTTTTCGGGTAATGTGGCCAGCATGACAAAGCCGCTTCTGGCAACCAGAGCAGCACACGGAAACGCCGTTTACCTTCCCGCCAGAGCGGTACCTATTTATCTACTTGCACTTTGACGTGCTTTCGAACTGCTAGGTTGGCAGGAGCTCACCCCATCGCGGGGATTCCAACCGCCAACCTTCGATCGGGAAGCCCTAGGGCTCTGCGGTTTAGACCACAGCGCCACTCGCGTCCCTAAGTGCACCATAAGGTAAAGGTAAAGGTACCCCTGACTATTAGGTCCAGTCGCGACCGACTCTGGGGTTGCGTGCTCATCTCTGGCCGAGGGAGCCAGCGTATAGCTTCCAGGTCATGTGGCCAGCATGACAAAGCCGCTTCTGGCAAACCAGAGCAGCACATGGAAACGCCGTTTACCTTCCCGCTGTAGCGGTACCTATTTATCTACTTGCATTTTGACGTGCTTTCGAACTGCTAGGTTGGCAGGAGCTGGGACCAAGCAACGGGAGCTCACCCCGTCACAGGGATTCGAACCGCCGACCTTCAGATCAGCAAGCCCTAGGCTCAGTGGTTTAACCACAGCGCCACCTGGGTCCCACCATAAAATGTACCAAAAGATAAAAACTTTGCAAGAGAAACCAAGGCACTTAGAAACTGCGCGTTTCTATGCTATCACTACCTTGTGTTAGTCTGCTAAAGCAAAAACAACAAAGAATCTTGTAGCACTAAAAGGCTAAAACCTGTATTGTGGCATATGCACGCACGGTGATTCATCTTTACAGTACATGGATACCGGGTGGAGTCTGGAGCAGCTTCCTTGTTTATAAAGTTTCTGATCCTTTGAAAGGAGTTTCCATGGCCGGGGCGAGCAAACCTAAAATCCATAGTACATTTGTATACAGCTGTGCTTTCTCCGATTTTCGTCTTTAATCCTAAAAGCTGTTTATTTTGTCCCGTTTGGAGTTCTTCCATTTTCTTCACTGCCGCCTCCAACGATAACCTTCTGCTCTGGAAATCTGAGGACAGGCAGCAAAAAGCATTTTGGGAAAAAGAGATGTGTCTTGCAGGCGGCACCCCTCTTAGAAAAGACTAACCATCCAGACGGTGTATAAGCGTACTGTATTATAAAATGAACTGAGGCCGCGTAGAGAGGAAAGGGGAGAGCGGCTGCACATTCTTTTCCTTCCGCCCTGGAGAAACCGTTGCCCCTTTAAGAAGGCGGTTCCTGGGGCCCTTTTTCCTCCGCGCCCATTGGAGCAGACTCCAGAGCAACGTGTCTCTGTCATGGCAGCCGCATGCAGCCGCTCTTCCTTGAGCAGTGGGCTGGCAGGTCGCAGCAGTCGGGAGAAAGTGCTTTTCTTCCCTGTCCCCGGACTGGTGAAATGATTTGACAGATGTATTTAAAGAGACCTGCAACTGGTCTCGCCTTCTGTTTGTTCTACTTGTCTTCTTATTTCACCAACAAGGTGAGGTTGAGAGAGCTCCGCTGGTTTAAACTGTCCTTTATTTCGACTTTAAAAATTTCACAGGGTCGCAAGTCTTGGCTGGTCTCCTAGTTCTTATACCTCGGAAAATCGAACACACTGTTTGCCTTTTCTCTCCCCCCCCCAAAAAAAAAATTCGGTGAGCTTCTGTTTCTCTGCGAGACAATGAACAGCTGCTCATTGATTTTCAGTTTCTTTCGAGAACTGACTTTTCTCCTCGTAGCGACTTGCAACTACCGGAATGGACTTTCTGAGTTGGCCCATTCTTAAACCCCATATGGGGCCGGGGGGGGGGGAACGACGGAAGGGTCCTCACATTTATCCCTGGAAAGCAAGAGGTTAATTTCTAAACTAAATTAATGACTTTATAGTTGCCTTAAGTGAAGGATAAAGTATAAATACTTCTTGGGCTGTGTGAGAACTCTTAACAAAACTCAAAACAATTAAAAATCATGCACAAGAGGTCAAATGGGGTTATCACATCCCATTCAACCTTAAAGTATATACAGACAATAAAACATGCTCTCAAGAGATAAGAAAATTGTGGCAGTTTTATTTGTATTATCATTTGAAAGCACAACTTTTTTGATAGTTTGTATACACTGCAAGTCTTAAATATTTAGGTTTAGGACCCTGGGTCCTAACTATTAAGAGTTTACGGATTTCTTCCATTTAAATGTGTTTGCTTTCCCACCCTAAAATGTTTGATCAGACTCTTAAAACAAGCCTTCTAAGTTAGGTTTTTTTAAATGCTCATGGCTTCTTGATCTTGGAGTTTCTTCATTTTTGGCACTGAAGTTAGGAGAAAGAAAAAACTACTGCATATCCTAGACACATTTACTTGGAAGCAAGTCTCAATGAGGTACTTCAATACAAGCTTCAGACAATTTTGTACCCTCCTCTGTGACAAGTGAAATGTATAACCTTTCCAGGATCTACAGCCACTTCCAGACCTAATCTGTTTCTGCAAAATCAAGAAAAAGTATTTGCAAAGGTCTGTATAGTTAAAGCTATAGTTTTCCCAGTAGTGATGTATGGAACTGAGAGCTGGACCATGAAGAAGGCTGATCGCCGAAGAATTGATACTTTTGAATTATGGTATTGGAGGAGACTCTTGAGAGTCCCATGGACTGCAAGAAGATCAAACTGATCCATTACCGGTATTAAGGAAATCAGCCCTGAGTGCTCACTGGAAGGAAAGATCCTGAAGCTGAGGCTCCAATACTTTGGCCACCTCATGAGAAGAGAAGACTCCCTGGAAAAGACCCTGATGTTGGGAAAGATTGAGGACACAAGGAGAAGGAGACGACACAGGACGAGATAGTTGGACAGTGTTCTCGAAGCAAAATGAGTCTGACCAAACTGCGGGAAGCAGTGGAAGACAGGAGTGCCTGGTGTGCTCTGATCCATGGGGTCACGAAGAGTCGGACACGATTAAACGACTAAACAACAACAACAAAGACTAAGACTGAGTAAGCCCCACTGAATTCAGTAGGACATACTTCTGAGTAGACATGGTTAGGATTGTTCTGTATTAACTTTATTGTAGCATTGAGTTTTGTGGACTAGATCTGACAAAGTGAACTGTAGTTCAGCAAAGTTTGTTTGGAACACAAATGCCTGACATAATGTGTCTTCCTGCCCCCCCCCATCTGCTTGTGCCATGAGATCTTTAATAGAGACCCTTTCCTTGAGCACCTTTCTTCGTGGAGATGTGTTTTGTGTGCACCAAGGAGAGGCCCCTTCTGTAGCGATACCACATCTTTGGATCTGAGAGGTACCTGGCATTGACCGCCTTTTTGTGCCAAGTTAAAACATTTCTATTTGCTCAGGTGTTTTAAAAAGTTATATTGCCTTAATCTGCTTTTAGTTTGTATAGTCTTGTTTTGCCCCATAGTCTATAAATTGTTTGACAGATGTGTTATTGCATCTGTAGTTTTGATTAATTCTCATATCTATTGTATACCGTTCTGGAATCCACTGAAGGACAGCTTAGAAACAGTTTACATAATAAAATAAATTAGGCCATCTTGTATTTGTTAGTCTTTAAGGTGCTACAAGTCTTTTTAGCATCTTTCCAGCATCTGTTACCTTTAAAACAGAGAAGACTGGAGTCTTGCAACATCCTTTAGAAAAATCAGATTATAGGAACGCAGGGATGGATGAGAAGCAACAGGCTGTGGTATTTTCAAGGCAGAAAGCAAATGAACAATGAAATTCAAGGGGGAAAGTATATTAAAATAGCATGTAATTTAATCAACCAAATTTAATTACTTGCAGGATATAACACCCACACACAATTTGTTGGTTTGGTTTGGTTTGGTTTGGTTTATAGTTAAGGCAGAACCAGCAAAGGTCATGAGAATCCAATGCATCAGGTAGCTTCTAAGGCCTTACTTTAAATCTTCTTCAGCTTACAACGTCTACTTGCAACTCCTATGTTCGAATTACGGGAAAAAATGTATATCTGATAAGCCAATGAGTTTGGTAGATTCCCTTACCTGAAGTGGTCACTTAGTTAATTCAAATTGCATTCATTAATAAGTGAGTTCTGTCTCAGGTCAGGGCTAGCTATGACTTGTTTCTTTTTATTTTTATGGCTGGTTTTGTTTCATTGCCTGATCCATTGCAAAAGCTTGCTCCTTGCTACAGTATCAATGATACATAGTTCTGCCATACCCTCTTCTAGCTAGATACTGTACTGTTCACCACTGCTGTTTGTGGAAAGATATCCCAATTATTAAAATTATGTTTATGCCAGCCACTAGCATATAGTGTAGTAAGCAATTCCTATCAACCTCTGATTTGAATGGCATGAAGGAGAAATTCTGGTGTATTCCAAACTTGTTTCCAAAACCTGAATGCAAACCTTGATTTAAATTAGCCTTGCATGAAAAGCTTCATGCAGCCACCAAGTTCAGGTTATGTAGCAGGTTTGGTTTGGCAATGCAAAGGCTAGATAATGTCTTGGAATACAGAGGACGATTGATTGTCTCAGTGATGATACATGCCTTTGGATTGCAAGTTGAGAGTTTCTGAAGAAATTATAGTAGAGGTCATATTTACAGTATATAGAAAATCTCATTTATGCATGTGTGTCTGAGACAGAGCATGTACATGTACATGTTAGAAATGTTAATCCTTTCTTTTTTAATATAACTTTAATCCATAATATTGCTATATTTTATTACAGCTTTTGTTGTTTAGTCGTTTAGTCGTGTCCGACTCTTCGTGACCCCATGGACCATAGCACGCCAGGCACTCCTGTCTTGCACTGCCTCCCGTAGTTTGGTCAAACTCATGTTCGTAGCTTCGAGAACACTGTCCAACCATCTTGTCCTCTGTCGTCCCCTTCTCCTAGTGCCCTCAATCTTTCCCAACATCAGGGTCTTTTCCAAGGATTCTTCTCTTCTCATGAGGTGGCCAAAGTATTGGAGCCTCAGCTTCACGATCTGTCCTTCCAGGGAGCACTCAGGGCTGATTTCCTTAAGAATTGATAGGTTTGATCTTCTAGCAGTCCATGGGACTCTCAAGAGTCTCCTCCAGCACCATAATTCAAAAGCATCAATTCTTCGGCGATCAGCCTTCTTTATTTTTTTTTTTTTTTAATAATTATTTATTAAATTTTCCAAAATAAACACATTTAAAACATTATACAAAACAAACAAACAAACAAACAAACATTCAAAAATACATACATCCCAAAAAACATGCTCCGCCGAGCTTGACTTCCCTCCCTCCCCTCAAAAGGTTTTCTAATCAGTTCTTATCTCGCAGTTCCTTTTTATCTAATCTTTAAAATCAATTCGTAGGATTTATTTCACGCCTGCAAGTGTCTTTAAACCTTTACAGTTCGTTTCCATATAATCCACAAATTTACTCCAATCCCTTAGAAACCTTGTCTCCCTCTGGTTTCGAATCCTGCTAGTCAGTCTCGCTAATTCTGCATATTCGATCATCTTTGTCTGCCAGTCTCCAATTGTCGGTAAGTCCTGGGTCTTCCATTTCTGGGCTAATAATGTCCTCGCCGCGGTTGTCGCATACAAAAAAAGGGTACTGTCCTCCCTAGTTATCTCTTGGCCTATCAGTCCTAACAGAAAGGCCTCTGGTCTTTTGGGAAAGGTATACTTAAATATCTTTTTCAGTTCGTTATATATCATTTCCCAATATCCTTTAACCTTTTCACATTTCCACCACATATGATAAAAGTCCCCTTCCTTTTCATTACATTTCCAGCACATTCTATTACTCATTCTATACATTTTTGCTAATTTCACTGGGGTTAAATGCCATCTATACATCATCTTCCAGACATTCTCTTTCAAAGCAGTACATGCTGTAAATTTTATTGTTTGGTTCCATAATTTCAACCACGCATCATATTCAATATTATGCCCAAAATCCTTAGCCCATTTTATCATTACCTCTTTCGTCAACTCATCTTTAGTATACCACTCTACCAGCAAATTATACATTTTGGACAACAATTTTATTCTGCCCCCTAGCAACTCTGTTTGAAATTTGGACCTTCTCTCCTCAAAACCAATTTTTTTATCTTTCACAAATACATCATTAATTTGATGATATTGCAGCCAACTCGTCAAATATACTTTAACCTCTTCATATGGTTTCAATTTCCAACCTTGTTCCGATTGTCTTAGAAAATTTTCATATGTTGGTCTCTCGCCTTCCATATTCACTTTTTTCACTATGATCACTTCCATTGGTGAGATCCACCATGGCGTCTTGGTCTCTAACAAGGCTTTATTTCTTTCCCATACTTCAAATAACGATCTTCTTATAACATGGTTCGTAAATCCTTTATGGGTTTTTTTCTTATCATACCATAGATATGAATGCCAACCTGCTCTGTTGTCAAATCCCTCCAAGTCCAACAAGTCCGTATTTTCCAATGTTATCCATTCTTTTATCCAACAGAGACATGACGCTTCAAAGTATAATTTCAAGTCTGGCATGGAGAATCCGCCTCTTTCTGTCTTGTCTACCAATATTTTATATTTTATTCTTGGTTTCTTCCCCTGCCAAACAAATCTTTGTAAATCTTTTTGCCATTCTTTGAATTGTCTTGTCCCCTTTATGATAGGTATTGTTTGAAACAAGAATAACATTTTGGGCAATACGTTCATCTTTACAGCTGCAATTCTACCAAGGAATGACAACTTCCTCCTATTCCATATCTCTAAATCTTTCTTTATTTCTTAATCCAAAATTTTGGGGGGGAAATATAAACTTAAAACACCAAAGCCAAAGCAGGTCAGAGCCAGGTCTTCACAGGAGAAATCAGGCGTCGAAAATCCAGACAATAAAATCAATGGAGGGAGGGGATATAACACAAAAGAGAAGATGAATCCTCTTCAGCCGCTACTGGCTTAATCCACTTGGATCTTCTGCTGATCTCAAAGGGACAAAGAGATCGGGTTTCGCTGCACTCTCAAACAAAATAAAAATGTATGTATATATATATATGCAAAGCCCACCGGCTAATACATACAGTTAAATAAGCTCTTTCCCCTCCTCAGTGTTGCTACAGTTTAAGATCTTTTCCACCTTTCACTCCCTTCAAGTTTAAACGTTGCTGCGTAGCAGACAGCCAAGTCTTTGAGCTGAAATCAGACACTTATAGCCTGAGGCTCACAGCAGGGTCCGTTTTCCCAGCAAGGAGACAAAGTAACTCTTTAAAAGACTCCCATTCAGCTCTTAAACAAAGAAAAAAAAAACAGCTGCCTCGTTACAAGTAACAAAGGACTTTGGCATACCTCACTCAGCAGGCAGTTTCACTTTTGAGTTCTCCATTCCTGCGATTTCACAACTGCGTCATAGACACACCGCTGCTGGGACGGACTCCCTTTTTGCGCCCTCAGCCATCCAAATTCGCCAAATAACTCAGGTAATCCTTAATTTCCTTCTATACACCACGAATTTGTTCTTTTTGGAAGTTCACCGCTTCACATCAGGAGCCAGAGACTGCGCTTGATGGGGCTAGTGGTCTTCTCCCTTTCGCGCCCGCAGCTCGATCCCTTCCTCGGCTCTTAACAGCGAAAAACCGGGGTGCAGGAGAGCGCGCTGGACGCCGCTGGGTGCCACGACCCACAGGGTAACCCCCCCTGTGGTTTAGGAGGATCGCAGAGCCTTTGCGATGCCTCCGTGCGCCCCCAAAAAGCTCAGGACTCCCCGAGGGGTTGTCCTGCGCTCCCTTAAGATGTCCGCGGGAACCGGAAGTCCCACGATCAGCCTTCTTTATGGTCCAGCTCTCACTTCCATACATCACTACTGGGAAAACCATAGCTTTAACTATACGGACCTTTGTCGGCAAGGTGATGTCTCTGCTTTTTAAGATGCTGTCTAGGTTTGTCATTGCTTTTCTCCCAAGAAGCAGGCGTCTTTTAATTTCGTGACTGCTGTCACCATCTGCAGTGATCAAGGAGCTACATACCTATTAATAGGGTTGCATCCTTTTCCCTGAGAGAGGCTCATAACAACAGTATATGATAGGCAGAACTTCAACAGTTGCAGATTTCCCAGCATTGCACCTTCATACAAGGTAAACTGAGTCTACACCTGTTGAATTTCATCAACATGCCATCTCACATATACTGTTTGGCCCTCCGCAAAGTGCTTCCAAATGCTTCATTAGCCTTGTTCAAGCATTAAAATAATGGATGAGGAAATAATGTATTTATGGAGTAGAGGATGAGAAATATGTAATGGCTAACAGCAAGAGCAGCCCATAGAGGCCGGAAGAAATTCCCCCTTTGTCAGAATCCAACATTGGCTCTTACGTGCTATTATTAGTATTTTATTTTCATTGTTTTTTTTTTTTTAGTGTGTAAAGTTGAAATTTGTAAGTGGTATACTGTTGATTAAAGATTGCAGTCTTATCTCTGGCCTGTACAATGAAACACTCAGAAATCAAGGAACTTGCTCTGAATGAGCAGTAGAGTAATATTTTTTCTTATTGATTATTGTTTTCCCCAAAGTGTTGCATCGTTCAATGTGTACATTGAAGCAAAATCATCAACAAATGGGGTAGTCATTCACTGTCTTTGTTGCTCTGTGCATGTACCCATGATTCTTTACCAACATCAAAGCTCTAAACCAAATGTTTGTTTTTTATTTTGTTTATTGGGAGAATTTCTAGCCTGCTCTTTATTAGATAATCCCAAAGTATACAAAACACAAAATGCATAAAGAGCAACAAAACCAGTTTCATAAAACCAATATAAAACTCATCACATATAACACATGTGTTATCAAATAAAAGCTGGAGTAAAGCAGTGTTTCTCAACCAGTGTGCCCCCAGATGTTTTGGGACTACAACTCCCATCATTCCTGACCACTGGTCTTGCTAGCTAGGGATGATGGGAGTTGTAGTCCCAAAACATCTGGAGGCACACTGGTTGAGAAACACTGGAGTAAAGCATGGGTGGAGAAAGTTCTCTATCCCTGTTGGGATGCATTTAGTAAATAACGACAGAGGATGCCCAGGTCAGACGGTTTGCTCCAGAGAAATCTGCGCTGAGCTAACAAACCCCTTGCTTTTTGGTTTTGTTGAATGCACACACAAATGAAATTCCATGGCCATGTTTATGCAGGGGCGGAGCTAGCTGCTCCAGCACCCGGAGCAGCACATATGCTGTACACCTGGGTGGTGTACGCCTTCCTCCGCCAGTGCGTTTATGACAAGGTAATGGGCTGCTGTTACATTTGAAAATCATATGTGGGCAAGAAGTTAGGAAAAGGCACATGACTTTGTAATGTCAGAATGGCAGGTGTGTATATGAGGACTTCTCCAGATTATCTAGTTTTCCCCATGCAATATGTAGATGTGTTTTGTTAGGCTTCTGGGAGCAAGACTTCCTATGGTGATGGACAGATAAAGCACATCCTTTGCATGTAGAGTTTCCCAGGTACTGTTCCTGAAATCTCCAGTTAAAGTCATCAGGGAGCAGGTATTGGAGGGCTTGGGGACTTACTTTGCCTGGAACAATGGAAAGCCTTTTCATTCAGAGTTAAATAGACAATTCTGGGCAAAAAAACTTTGCTTGGTATAAGTTCTTATTTTTCTTGATATTCTCTGTATTTTGTACTGCGTTGCCATTCTGACATTACAGTAATAAGACTCTTTGGCCATTTCCTATCTGCAGGACTGAATGTGTTTTCCCAAATTTTTGAACTGTAGCAGCAGAATTGAGCCTAACTATCAACTAAGCAGTGCTCAGAACATGCTTATGATTTCTGTAAAAATTACTTGAAAAGTGTGTGTGTGTTTGGATTTTTATGTACTGTCCCCTAACCTGGTGTTTTGTCTTCCAGTATGTTCTGTCTGTCCTGAAATTCACCTACCCCACTCTTTTTCAAGGGTAAGTTTTTCAAAAGTGCATCAAAAAATGACAGAATAAGTAGGTAGCTGTACCAGACAGAGGCTAATGTTGGTGTCTCATACAATTGCTGTATATCCTCATCTGGGAAACTCCTATATGTTTTATAGTTACAACATGACTTGTCCTAATTCTCAGCTCTCTGCTTCTGTGTCAAAAACTGCTGTTTTTTCACCAGGCCCTCCCTGTAGCTGAGGGGGAAGGAATGTGCCATTTTCCAGGTTTTGAGAACTTCCACTCCCCATTTCAAATGTTCAGGGGCTTCAAATATGTCAAATCCTATGGTCAGCCTACTTCCCACAAAACAGCAGAGGAAGGCTGTACAAAGGCAGTTTAACCAAAATCACAAGGCTAATGGCAGAGTGCTCAAACTGTTCTGAGGGAGAGATTTGATTGGTGGATTAAAATTGGCAGCTATGGAGGGAAAGGAGAGGCTAAGACCAAGATGGTGGGAAAGAGAGTTCTTATTTTCACAGTGGCTTCTGAAAGGTCTCTGTCAAGTTACAACAGTTCTTAAGATTCTGTGTGGCAAACCCTGACAAAACAAATGTAAACTGATGATTATTTGAGTGAGGATTATCTAAAAGTGAATAGAGAGGAATGTATCTCCAGTAAGACTAGAAAATGGAATCATTCAGTTAAACTGATGGGCAGTAGACTAGACTGATCATGTTGTGTGGGGGAGCTGACATAATGCCCTCCAGATGTTGTTTGACAACAACTCCCATTATGACTATCGCCCATGCTGCTTGGGCCGTATGGAAGTTGGAGCCCAACAACATCTGGAGGGCATGATATTGACGGCCCCTGAAGTGGCTTGCTTTGGGCCACCCAACAAGTTCATAGCAAGACTCATAGCTTATACCACTTACCTGACACTAATTCATATAATATATATGTATTATATATATATATATGAATTATATATATGAAAATATAGATATAAATGTAAACTGGGCATGTGGGTTGTCTCCACTTTTCTCCGAAACCGCTTGACCAATTGCGTTCAAATTTGGACACAACGTCCCAAGTGAATATGCGAGTGTCCATATACAGGTTGTGTAGATAGATGTCACACCTATGCCAGGTAAAGCAGGTAAAACCCACTGTTCTGGAACACAAAACTCAAGACAGCCGGGGATGCTGGGAGCACAAGAGAGGTTGCAAAACAGTGTCCTCTAGCGACGTCCACACTGGTACTACATCTAGGAAGCCTTCGCTCTCCACAGCATCTCAGCTCAGCTTTGCAGACTGGCCTGAGGGGCCGGGATAGGTCATGGGTCGGAACAAGGTGGGGGCAGTCACAGGGATGAGCCACAGCAACACTCCTTAGAGAAGGAGAAGTTGGCTTAAGCTCTGTTCCCTGTAGCCTCACAACAGGTGGGATCTTTGATTTCAGAATTTAGCAGTGTAAAAGCTTTGTGGTTTTTCTCCACTTAAGCAGCTGATGCTTTAACTACAGGTGAGGGTGCATCTACTGGCTTTGCAGCAGCCAAAGTTGCCTGTTAGGAATATAATTTGTTGTTTTGTTCCATCATCATAATTTTATTTTGTTGCCTTTTATACTGCCAGTCCATTGACTGAAGGCAGCATATGATCAGACAGTGTCACTCATGGAAGAAGCCCCCACTGTGAGTAATAATTGACTTGGGTTAATTGTTTAGAAACAGAACATTGTACGTGTTTCAATTGCAGCTGGCAGACACTAGTTGGTGGATTTCTCCTACACATTTCCTGGAAGATTGGCTGGACTGAAATCAGCAGCAGTTCAAGGTACAATGAAATCGCAGTGTAAGAATATACAGATGACATTCCAGTTAATATCCACTGGAATATGTGTCATCTTATTTCAGATACTTGGCTGTGGTTCTTACCCCATAATGTTGCAAGAACTGTGCCATGGTAAAATAATAATAAACATGAGCACAGTTTTTTCTGCATGTAACTGGAGTGTTTTCTTTATGCTTTTATATAACTTTGCACATATACTCATGAGATTAAAATCATAGGATAGGCCACAATTTCATCAAGTATATGTGCACAAGTGTGTAGGCTTTTCTCCAGCCCCCTGTCCCATTCTTATATAATTAGCATGGTCAAATGAAGATACTTCCCAACTCTATAGGGCATTTAAAATTGCATACAATCTGGAACTGAGAAATCTGCTGTTTGCATCTTAGTATGCAAGATCACTTCCTTGCTGTTTGACTGTCTAGCCCAGGCACCCCCAAACTCAGCCCTCCAGATGTTTTAGGACTACAACTCCCATCAACCCTAGCTAACAAGACCAGTGGTGAGGGATGATGGGAACATCTGGAGGGCCGAGTTTGGGGATGCCTGGTCTAGCCCAATTATGAACTGTTTGGGATATATTTTTAGGAATAGCTGATTTATTCCGTGGAAATCTAGTCTGATGTTTAAATGAAAGACATCCACATTGAACACATTAAAAAAAAACACTCTCATGAATTTGAGAGGCAAAAACCCACAGAAAAAAAATACTTCATTTTGTCGAGGGTTATGTACGTAAGTACTGTATATAAGACGAGCCCTCCTGATCAGGCCAGTGACCCATCTAACCCACCATCCTGTTCTCCCAGTGACTAACTAGATACCTATGGGAAGTGTGTGAGCAGGACCTGAGTGCCCCACTGCTCTTCCCACTCCCAGCACCTGGTGTGCAGAGGCATAATGCTTCTGGAGTTGGAAACAGAACATAGTCGTCCTGCCTAGTAACCACTGTAAGCCTTCCCCTCTATGAATTTGTCTAATCCTCTTTTGAAGACATCGAAGTTGGTGACCATCACTTCCTCTTGTTGAAGTTGGTTCCTGTGCACTGCGAGAAGGAGTATTTCTTTTGTCTGTTCTGACTCTTCCAACATTCAGCTTCTTTGGATGCCCTTGTGGGAGGAGAAAAAAACCTTCCTCTCCACTTTCTTCTTTCCACGCATAATTTTACACACCTCTATCATGTCCTCCCCTAGAAGAATAGTGACCTGTGACATAAAGATCTATGCTTAGAGAAATTCATTCTGAGCAACATCAGTAGTATGTTCTTCCATTTGTAGAATGGCTGCACATCAGAGGATAGATATCTGATGGAGCTCCAGGATGGCATTCTGTGGTAGCAATGGAACATTGTGGTAAGGGTGGCTTAAATATTGTTCTCGTCACCCTGATGCTTTCTGCTAAAAACCAAAGCACTGTTGTCTCCTAACTTGGTTAAATATTGTTCTGCTTTGGAGCTTAAGACTTCACTCCACTAGATGTCAGTCTAAGCAAGGTAATCCTAACACAGAGATTTTCCTGCTCCCTGCTCTTGTTGAGTAAAAGATGGGATGCAAAGGATGGCATGCTGCAGAAGACCTAAAGATAAAAGGGGAGGAGTGTAAGGAAAGAAAAGAGGCATTCCTTAGGGTACGCAGAACTCAAGCAGTTTAATGCTTGGACATGGAAAGAAGTACGCAGACAGCATGGATGAGGCAGAAAGAATAGGAAGCCAGTTTTCAAGAGGCATGCTTCAGAATTCTGCACTGCCTGCAGCTTCTACCCTTTCTTCAAATGCAGCTTCATGCAGAATGTGTTAAATTAGTCAAGGGGTCCCCAACATGAGCATAGCCAGGATATATTTTGTGGGGGGGGGCAGGCTTTATATTGGGGTGGGGGCAGAACTAAATTATCTGTGATGAAATTGGTCAGTTAAGTATTTTTATTTCTTTCCTTGATTTGGGGTGGTAGCTGCCCCCCTGCCCTCTGGCTATGCCCCTGGTCACCAACCTTGTATTGGATCTTTGTGTTTGAGCTTTTAATACATCTTCCCTACAACATGGAAGGAAGATTACTAACATGTAGAAATATCAGCACTGGGATGTCTTAAGATTTTGATCAGCAACAATGATGGAAGGCTCAGGCTGTGTGCAAGTCATGAGTTCTTCATCCTGTTCAGTGAGCCACAGAATAAAATGAGATTTGGGCTGTTGGCTTCCTTGGTGCCTAAAGTTCCCTTCAGTCTCATTTGCAGAAATACTGAGTATCATCAACCCCGACAGATTTCAAAGTGGGTGGGGTGACTCATATTGTACTTGTGTCTCTGTCTGCAGATGGAAAGATATAGGAGCTGCTTCTAACTCCTTCAGAAATCTAGATCTGAAAGTAGGCTGTTTGTGTACACATACCGTAATTCTCCAAGAACCTCTTCATTTTGTGTCTAGAATGAACAGACTGTGCCTTGGGTGATGAGTGCATCCACACAACAATCTTAACTTGCCTATTATGCCATCAACAAAGGGAGCCTAAGGATGAGAGGGGTATTTCGATTTTGAGTGTATGCTGAAATTTCTCTGATTGAGATCTTTTAACTCCTTCACGGTACAATGCAATGCTCTTTGGGTAGATTCCATGATGATCAATCCAGATTTGTAGCGTAGGCATGCCTTGTGATCACCAAGTTACCATTCTGATTCATGGAATACTGCATTTTTCTTTCATACTTGTCAAGGAATGCACAACACAGTGCTCTCTGCAAAGTCATTATAGCAGATTCTGAGCCTGACCGTTGTATGGTTTGGCATGTTAGAGTGATGACTGCTATTGAAGCATTTCCCTTAGTGCTAGACATTCTTTTCCAGCCCTGAAAAAGAATCCCTCTTGGCAGGATTGAGTTCTGAAGTTCCATCGTGGGAACGGTTCTAATGGCCTTTTCCATTGCATTTTAGATGGTCACATTGGACATGCAAACATTTCAGGGATTCCTGAGACTTCACATTGTGGTCAGTGATCTCTGTTTTCCACATGGAGATCTCATTTTCAAGCTTTAGGGCTTTATTTTTCCACTGCTACTTCAGTTCAAATGACATTGCTTGTTTTAAGGAGGCATCTGATTTGAAGTTACCAGCAAAATAATTATAGTAGTTGTCAGTTTGATCCAGATAAGATTTGGGCCTGGTGTGAGGAAAGAGAATTTATGTTGTATGAGCAGAAGTTGGATTGAATTCAACTAACTCATTGCTTGAGCAGAACAACATACTTAAAAACAAAATCAGGCGATTACACTGTAGAGGCATGTCATCATTGCAGCAACTCAGAAGAGCTAACCCAATAAGGATACTTGGATACACTCAAGCCAAGCAGGTACAAAATCACCAGAGATGTGCATCTTTGCAGCATGAGAAAGGTCAGATACAATGCCAAGAGATGTATCTTGCAGAGCTTCCAACTTCCTTCATGGCTCTTAATTACACCTGGTCCAGGTTCATTTCCCTTTGTTTAGTTGGGGAAAATGTTTTGGGTAGATGTTTTTTTTATATCGTTTGTATACGGAATCTGGCATAATCATAACTGTATGTGCCATTTGTTTTTACAGATCTGAAGTGCTGTCATGGCTTCCGGCTTCTGCACTTTTTGTGGGCATTATTTATGCAGGTTCCAGGGCACTGTCCAGACTGGTAAGATTCAGGCTAATGGAAACTAACATGCTTTTTCATTTGTTGGTGTTAATGTTTTACTCCAGATAGCATACTAAGGTTAAAGTCATTGACCTAACTGAGGTTAAAGTCATTTGCGAAAACGCTAACTGCTGTTTGGGAGCTGTAAGCATCCTCTGGAGCAAGTTTAGGGAAAGTGGGGGAGGAAAAGGGGCAAATCCCGTTGCACAAGTAGAAATCCTTGTGCTGACTGGATGGTTGCTTTGCAAACAATTCCCTGATTTTCAGCTTTGCGTGTTGTATTGTTCCTATATGTGCAGTGGTGACAATAACAACCACTTTTGCAAATATGATGCATGAACAGTATCAACAAGACTGAAATGTATATATCCAGCTGTATATAATGCAAAACTGATAGTGAAAGATGTTATATATTGTTTTTTTTAAAAAAAAAATAAGCTGCCTGGTCAGTCAATATAGAGGTGACAAATGGGTACAATGAGCTCCAACAGCAAAATAGCTAAGAATTCTCAGCACAAAACAGTCACCTTTAACAGGAGCCAGAGTTCATTCCCTTCCTCTCTTTCCTTTTGCCCTGGGAATAGGCACATGAAGCACTTACATCCTCTGATAAGGCAACTGGGGAAGTTTAGTCTATGTGACTCTTCCTTTCTCAGTTGACTTACACCCCATAATCCCCCCCCCTTTTTTGTTACTCCCGCCTCTTCAAAATCTACTGTTACGATGAGGCCTCAACTCATTGTACATGAATATGAAAGATGCTCCATTTTGACACATGAAATAGATAGGAGCATGAAATACCTTTTTGTTGTTGTTAACATGATTCCTAAATTAGTGCTCAAATGTCTATTGCTGCTACTGTGGTGCATCATATAACTACAAATAGCTTCATTTCCAAATTGAGCTGGTTTTAATTATGATGTTTGCTTTGTCCCTTTGTTTGGTGAATAATTCTGCACTGGATGAAAGCTAGCGCGGACATGTAGTGAGGGGACCCGGCTTCAGATTCTTGCTCTTCCCCAAACTCAGTCTCAGTTCCTCAACTTAAAAATGGCAGTGTTAAAATGGGATTGTGAAAACAAAAGGGAAAACATTTTCTGCACTTGAAATGCAGTCTACACGGTGGCTGTAGAAATGGGTCTTACTTAGCTGTGAGGGCATGTGCCTGCCTATTTCATCTAAGAATTCACATTTCAAACTGAAATGAGAATTTCAGGAACAACAAGTGGCTGAGATGTGTTAGTGAGATAGTGGAATTGAGGAGATGGCAATTTGCTTATGCTGGCTGGACCAACATACTGAGCTTCCTTTTATAAAGACTAAAGCTCCTAAAAAATATCATCAAAGACAATAGACATCTGGTGAAGGTTAGCTGAGCTGGGCAATCTGGAGCCATTGTTGGCAGCAAAACACATTTCTCTTGGCTCTAGAAAGAGCCAATAGCATATGGAAGGAGAAGGGGTTTGTGTGTGTGTGTTTGTGTGTACATGTGTGTGTTAAAACTTGGCTGCAGAAAAGGAAAAATGTAAATTCTGGTGTCAGCTTTCCTAGACATTACTTCTAGTATTTCCTATTATTGTGCTCTAGTTCAAGTGGCCTGTGTTAGATGACGGGGTCCTTTTATCTTTCTGCCTCAGCAGCAGTGAGAGGCAACATAAATGTTAGGTAACAAGGCCAGCAGTGGAACTAAGAACTGTACTTTTAAAAATATATCTGTATTGACTTTCTCAGATAAAATATACCGATAATCAACATTGACCACATAACAAAATGTACACTGCAAGATGTGATGTGATGTTTTTTTTACAAGAGATTAACAATAATAATTGGCAAATTATTGAGCATGGGCAGCGTGAATTGTTCTTTGTTTTTTGATCCTACTGAAGACCAGTCAACAACTGACTGGTTATGTGCCATGTTTGGCTGTTCATTGAATACCATTTCTTGCAAATTCCCAAGTATTTAGAATGTACTTTGTTAAGCAGCTGTATCTTAGGTCCAAATAATTTGTTATGGCCTACATGTTTGGTTTGTAAAAAAAAATTCTAGTGGAAAAAAATACAAGAATAACAGATAAATTGTTTATACAAAATAAAATAAGATCAGTGGCAAACACCTAAAATAAGTATCCTTTCAAATAAAGCTGTTACAATAATTAACAAATTCCATTTTATACAGAACTAATTTATAGTATCCTTGCATGCATGTCTTAGAAGACAAATTAGTTTGACTAGATAGTCCATATCCCAAGTTTTTCATATAGTTTCCAGTTTGGATGTGGTTCGTTTTTGGAGTGACAAGATGGGTTTCATTAGCTCAAGGGTCTCCAACCTTTTCTGACCTTTGGGGGGGGCTATATGGAATCAAGAGAGCCATAAGCAACACCCTCTCTCCCTCCTAATTTACCAGATGGCTCAACTTTTCCTCCAGCTGCTCAGTTGTAAATTTACATGTGTAAAGGCTCAGATCAGCATCTTGGGTATTTGCAGTGCTTTTTTCTGGGGGGACGCAAGGGTATGTATACCCCTAAACATTTTCTGAATCTTTGTACTTTTGTCCATTTACTGTATTTATTTTCCCTGATTTGAACTATAAAATGGTGATTTTCTTGGGTAAAAATGAGAGTACCCCTAAATCTACAGTATTTTTAGAAAATACCCTGGGTATTTGAATACACATTTTTTGCATGAATTTCTTTTTTTTAATCACAGTGGGTTAATAAAGAAATAGATTAGAGTTTTGAACATGTGTGAAATTGACACAGACTGAAACTAGGCTGAACATTCTGTCCCTTCTTGGAGACTGTACTGTTTTTCCTCATGGTGCTAGTTCTTAGCACTATTTCATGTAGGGTTGCCAGACTCAATAGTGGACAGGACTTCTGTGCCTTTAATTGCCCTGCTCTCTTTTGAGTCTGGAAACCTTAAAGAGAAAGCAGCAGACCCTTTGTTTAATTTCCAAGTAAAGGGTCTGCTGGTTTCTCTTTAAGGTTTCCAGACTCAAAAGAGAGCAGGGCAATTAAAGGCACAGAAGTCCTGTCCACTATTGAGTCTGGCAACCCTAATCTCATGGGAGAAATTTAATGCTTTGTGCACCACCTCATTTCATACCTGCAAACTCCTACAATTGTTTATAAGGGAAACTGTATCCCTAGAAATATCTGGTTTTTAGGACCACCCAAGAGAAACAGGAATAAGTGCAGAAGAGGATCTTTTCAGAATCTGCAGTGCTAATCTTATCGGTCACATTTTCTCCCTTGACAGCCAATTCCTATCTTTCTTACCTTACACAATGCTGCAGACGTTATAGCTTGTGGAATCGAGGCATTTGTGCAGAAAGAGGTATGACAAAATGAATTTCCTGTGTTGTTAACAGCCTGTACCAGGGCTTTGGAAATAGTGAAATTAGTGTTACCATTTCCCCCAGCTCTGCTAAATAATCCAGTTACTAATTTAATTTTATTTTTAATAAGGGAAATACTTCAAACATTTTCCTTTCAGAAATGAAAAGAAAATTATTGAATTCTGTGGGAAGAATATGTATTTTGAAGTCTGTAACAGAGCAAAAAGGGAGCCGAGTGACGGTGCCACTCTGAAGATCCATAAAGAGCTCAGGAGAGGGGGGGGAATACTGATTTTGATGCAGTTCAAGAGTTGTATCCTTGATAGCTTTGCCTTAGAGAAAAACCACTTCCACAAATTGGGACACCCAATATTTTTTCAACTGCAGCCCTATAGTATTCTGTTCCAGAGAGTTCCCAACCACCAGGAGCAGCTTTGGAAGGGAGGAACTTAAGCAGGTAGGAAGAATTGTTGAAATTCAGATGCCCCGGCTTATATAAGTGGGAACTCTTTCCGCTAAGGCTGTGGTGAGGAACCTTTGGTGTAATTGATCCCCTCAGTTAAAAGCTATTTGAAGTATAATGTAGATCCTACCTGAACAACAACAGGGAGGGAAGGCGCATTTCATGGAGAGAGGTGGGGTTTGTTTGGTTTTTTAAAAAGATGAGGCCACCACTGAAAAGGCCCTGCCAGAATTAGCTCCTGGTGTAGAATTAGCATTTTGCAACAGCTGTAGCTTATGAATCTTCTTTAAAAGCAGATACACATAGATTGCATTACACTAATCCAGTCTAGAGGTAACCAGGGAAATATCTGCTACATCCAGATAGGGTCGCAGCTAGTAAAAAGGCAATCCTAATAATTGCAGATAGCTGTCTTTCCTCAGATAGCATTAAGTCCAGGAGGTCCCTCACCCACCAAAAAAGTTGCGAACTTTGCTTTCAGCTGGGGTATGTGTGCAATTTTAGAAGCTAATTTATTTAGGAGCTATTTCAAGTTGAGTTCATTTTTTCTTCTACAAGTACCTCAATAATAGAACTTGCATTTGGAAAACTGGCAGAAGTCTAGATGCATGTATAATAACACATTTTCTTTCCAGTGTTTTGATTGCATTTTATTTCCTTTCTTAACAGCAGACCTCTAGACTAAAAATCTGTAGGTAAGTTTCTCAATGTATAAGTCTATAGAGAATTTCACAGAGGGTCTAGATTTCTCACAGGTTGCACAGTTGGTTTTCTAGTCATTGTAAACTTCAAAAAAGGATAAGTTTTTGATGCTTAAATACAGAAAAGCTTTGAACGTAAAGATGAAACTGCCTAGAAATTATAATACTCAGCAGGTTGACTCACAGAGTCCCACCAGAACTTTTCCAGGTGAATCATAATTCCATGGTTCTTTTTCTTGACTCACCTCTTGGAGTTGTCTTTCTGAAACCAACACAGAGTTAAGCCTCCTTAAGCCCATTAAAATCAGCGGGCTTAGGCATCCTAACTATTCGTTGGATTTAGGCCTAGGACCCATTTGCATTGGGTGTATCATTATTAAATTAGATTCCTTTTTAAATACAGTACAGTATTTCAGAGAATTATAATAAGTGCTCGGAAATGTGTATCTGTATTTGATGAGATTTGGATAAGAGGGGATGAAATAATTGTGTTTGTGTACATATTTTTTCAAAATGCTTAAATACACAATTTCCAAAAGACCTTGACAAAAGACAGATTGTTCATAGGCAAACAGAACTATGAGAAGATATTATATAAGAATGATTGAGTAAAAAATATCTCAAAAACATATTTTAACTTTGTGTTTAAAAGTAACGCAAGTTAATAACTTGAGAAAACTTCAGATGTTTTTGTATTAAGCCAGTATTAAGACAGATTATAGCAGCTTCAGAGAGGTGATTTGCATTGCAGAAATGGTATGAGAGAAAGGACTAGCTTTTTCTAGCGTGGCCCACATGGCCAATTTTATCCAGCTGTGATGGTTACTGTACTTGACATCATGTGACACCAGGTGTGGGATAACTGAAGTACGTCCATGACAGCTACACTGGGGCTTGCATTTGGGCTGTTTACATTCAGCTCCAACTGCAAGCCTGCTTTTGGCAAAAGTATTTGCAGCTGTGGTTTGAATTCAATCTGGGTCTGCAAAGCAAGAATAGGGCAGATGGGGTCATGACAAAAGCAGAAGGGGATGTTGTGAGAAGGAAGGAACTACTACACAATGTGAGTCTTAGCTTTTTTTTTCCCCTCCCAAGGGGGAATTTCAGTGTCAAAGTTATTCTCATCCATTTGATCATGCTTGTTGCCTGTGGCAAATTTGTTGTTGAGAACAACAAAACTGTGAAAATTGTGAATAAAGCCAGGGCAGGGTTTTGGTTACAGCAGCGGCAGACAACATGGTGCCCTACATACGATGTTGGACTCCAGCTTCCATTACCACTGACTGTTGGCCATGCTGCCTTGTGCTGATGGGATTTGGAATCCATCATCATCTGAAAGGTACCATGTGTGCTATCCCTGGGTCACCATGTTTGAATTGAGCATGTGATCAAATCCCCATTCAGCCATGAAGCTCACTGGATAACCATGGACTGGTGAATATTTCACAGCTTAACCCTAACTTGTAGGAAGTGAAATAGAAATATATAATTCCTCTGAGAATGCATTGCAATGAATGTCAGTCATGTGGCGTACTGTTTCTTCCATGCAGAGTGCTGACTCTTCTGGTAGCAGCAGGGTGCCTTCCTTTCTATGATCCACAGGTAGGTAGGTAGGTTTAAAAATAAATAAATGCAGAGCTTACTGTGAAATGGTCATCTCCTTCAATTTGTCTTGCCATTGGATTCAGGAAGTGAACATTCCCTCTTGGCTATTGAGAAGAAAAGACAGGAGGGCACAGGCCAAGCAACAAAACCTTTCACAGAGGCGGGTCCGCCATAGCAAGTCCTAGGAAACAGTTTGATGAAAGGAGTCTAATGCTTTTCAGGTATAAAAACCTCCTTCGGGGCATCTTCATAGAAACAAGGGCTTAAAGCTATATTTTCAAGCGAAATCTTTGTGCCTTTGTTTCTGAATCATTGTGTATATATGGATGATATTTTAGTAAATTGTTTCTTAGTGCCACTGGAAGTCTCCTCTTCTCTCCCCACATGCATTATTGCACTTGTTTTTAAAAACATACAGCCATGTCCATGTTTACTCAGAGCTGTTTTTAAGCTTTGAAGAGAGAGTGAATAGTGGGGCTGTCTTCTCCGTGAGCCTGCCTGCCCACTCCTCTCATTTGCAACCCACCAATATCTGAATTAGGTCTGGGTGGGATGCAGAGGGGGGCCTTCTCTGTGCCCTCTATTGGTTTTCAAACTCCCTAGGGAGGCGCCTCTCGCCCCCTCTTCCATTACTTTTAAAACACCTTCCTCTTCATACAGGGATCCATCCAACCTGCCATTCTCTTAAGTTTTTTAACCTTCCTGGTTAAATAGCTTGAGTTGTGTTTTACCTCCATTTTTTCGTCCCTCTTATAATTTGTATTTTTCTGGAGATTGCCCTCTGTTAAAAGCTGCCTCAAACATTAATGGAAAGGCAGGCTAAAAATGTTTAAAGTGATTAATCAAGATTAAAACAAGGTTTGCAGCCATAGCAGGCAAACCTTAGCATTGAAGAAAAAAGCCAGTAGTGAGTGACAATGAGGAAACACCACTCAGATCCCTCTCGCCCCAAGGTAAGGCCTGTCTAAGGGGGGGGGGCTCACACATGCCCTACACTTTGAGAGAACATGTGGAAGGGTGGGGGTTGTGGAGTTGCAAGCCCTCCACCACCACCACTTGGTGTGACCAGCCTCCATCCCATCTTCATGTTCATACCTGGTACAAACAATCTATATGCACATCAGTACTCAGGTAGCGCTCCTCCACATGAAGGGAGACCAGAGTCAGTGTCCCCACTCTGTTGTGGTGAAGCTCTATGCTGGATGCTATCCGTGTGGTGGGGCAGAGCCACAGCTGCCCTCCCAGCACCAGCATCACTGCAGCTTACTTGGAAGAAGCTGGCATGGGGCAGGGTGGCAGCAGAACTGCATAGTCCTGACCTCACCAACACCTTGCCCTACCACAGGTCCCTCCAGTATGCTGCAGCAATGCTGGTGTTGGGAGGGTGGCTCAGTCCCATTATGCGAGCTGCTGCTCTGCGCATACAGTGTTTTGCATGATTCCAGCTCCTTTACATGCCAGTCAAATTTGCAGGCACGGACACAGCACATCTTGGTGGCAGTGGTGGAGCTAGCCCTCAGTCCCTCCCATACAAAGCAGATAATACCTTGTGTTACCTTGTGTAGTCAACCTGGTCCCTACCACCCACTAGTGGGCGTTTCAGGATCCAGGTGGGCAGTAGGGGGTTCTACGCCACATGTTACTGCAGCACTGGTAGGTGGTAAGGAAATTTTACCATCAAGAAAAATGCATTAGTGGGCAGTAGGTATAAAAAGGTTGGCTACCCCTGTGTTACACAATGAAGTCTGTTTTCTATGTAGATACCCAAACACATGTCTTATTGTTTTTGTTGCTGCTACATCTACATGAAAAGAAGACATGATATCAAATGACTAATAAATTAAACTGAAATTGATACAAAGTGGCAGCTCTTTTTAATATAGTTTTTCCTAGAACATTTCTCCTCTAGCAACTACATCTTGGAACCAGTTATGAAGGAGGTGCTTATCTCTGTTTGCTTTGATGTTGTATTTTACAGTTTGATACAGATGGCTATTTTTGGGCTCTCATCCATTTGCTATGCATTGGTAAGTTTTTTATAAATTTGTGAAAATTAAGCTGTAATGCATAAGTGCTGTTCCTTTTCATTTTAGTAGCGTTTCGGCTGAGGCTCCCAGTTTTCTGGCTTTTGTCCCTCAGTACAATAGCCAACAAATTGCATAAGCATAGTTTGTTTGTATTGCCTTCACTTGGAACAGAAGCTTATTGTGTGTTCCTTCCAAAGGTATATGAATGAATCCAACTTTGCATTGAATTGTATGACACCATGAAAATGGAAGGGAAAACAAATATAGGCAGATCAAAGCTCTAAAATGGTTTGGAGAGAACAGAGCACTGAAGAGTGAGAACAAATAAAGGAAATGAGATTTTGATCTATACTGGTTGGAAATAAATGCGTAACTACAAAACTTAGCATTAGCCAAAGTAGCTTAAATGCTGCATAAAAGTTTAGATTTTTCTAACTGCAAATAGATTTTAACAAACACAAAATCACATTGATACCAAATTTAAATTTGGCCCTAGTTGTCCGCATTATGACTTGGGGCCTGTCCATTCCAAAGTGTTTGCATTTCTGTAGTCCACATGCCGTTACCCTCAAACAACACCATTCTCAATGCTTTCCTCCTGTAAATTCAGCTTTATCCTATATGGAGATAATCCAGTGTTGAGGGAAATCAGACTCCAAACTGCTCCAGATCATTTGTTTGGGTATTTTGTGGTGGGTGGATCAATTGTCACTTTCTGCTACTCCCCTCTGAGCTTTGATTTCTTTTCCAGCAGTGTTCATAACTATTTCTTAATCCTTCACATTTGCACAAATTCAGAAAACTGCACAAGCAAACTACATCAAACATTTCAATACCCGATATTTTGTCCAGCATTCTATAAAACGTGTGCTGAGAATCACTTTAATTGCTTTCAGTTCCTTTTCAGCCCTACTTGTAACTATTTCTGATGACAGAACTCTCTCTGATTTGCAGAAAACAAAAAAAAACTGCAGAAGCAAATTTACAGTTCCCTGGCCACGTGCTTTTTGTGTACTTCCTGGGTGGAGGAAATTATTTTAAAAACAGGCTGCATGCACCAGTATCTGCATACATGCATTACAGAATCAACAAATCAGAAGGAGGGGGAAAACATAAAAGGGAATCTCTACTGGTATGAATGGGAAATAGTGAAGTTGCTTCTCATATAAAGATTCAAATACTTGTTGTCCTAATTTGAATGGTGGTGGGGTTAGATAAATGGCTAAATAATGCTCAAGTGTGGACAAGCCCTTACTTGCCAGAATGATGACTTTTACGTGTTTTGTGTTCCTTTTATTCACAGGGGCTTACAAAGTATATTATAATTCATGGAGACCTAATTCTCTAAGGTGATTTCCCCCTTGTTTTTAAAGAGGGTTATGTAAAAGAGAAGAACCACTATTACAGGTGTAATGGGTTTAAGGTTTAATGTTTTACTATGTTTATATATATACTGGAAGCTGCCCAGAGTGGCTGGGGCAACCCAGTCAGACGGGTGGGGTATAAATAATAATAAATAATAATAATTATTTTAATTACAGATTGTTGTCATGATTGTAAGAACAAAGGAACTGAGGCCCAGCTGTATAGTCAGTCATAAACTGAGGTCTCCATATCTCTGTGGCCAGTAGAATCCTGATGGAGGCACTTTAGAAAACACTTTAGCCCCCCCCCCCCAGTTTAAAGCACCCCAAATGAATAAATTAACCAAGTAGACTATGGCAAGAGCTACCTGGAATAGTGAGCTGTAAACATCTCTCCCCTCCCCGCTGTCTCTCTCACACACAAGAGTTACTTACAGCGTGATGGATTTTGCTTGTGTGCTGCTTTGAGAGTGGGCCTTGGCAAGAACGCGAGGTATACATACGATCAACCAACCATTTAAGAGCAACTTCTTCACTGCAGCTTTAATGCTCCTCTTTCCTCTTATCTCCTAATTTAGAAGGATATAAATTCTGTCAAGGACATAATGGCTTTGCAACTGGGTCACACGGCCTAGTAATGTAGTTCTCTGAGAGCGCTTCTGCTGAGAGGGCGTGATGGTCCTGCTGTTTGCTTTTGACTCATTTAATGTTAGCTGCAGTTCAGAACTCTGTGACTTAGTGCTTATCAAACAGCCAGACAGCCATGAAATGGTTGTGAGTAAATTTAAAATAATGTTAGCTAGTTAGTTCTCTTAATCCTCCAGAGCAGACTTGTAGTGTGTGTATGTGTGTGCTAGGAGACAGGGGGCGATTCTTACTCACAGTATATATTCCCCACTCCTCTATAGACCAGAACCCTCTAGATCAGGGGTCAGCAACCTTTTTCAGCCGTGGGCCAGTCCACCCTCCCTCAGACCATGTGGTGCGCCAGACTATATTTTTTGGGGGAGCATGAACGAATTCCTATGCCCCACAAATAACCCAGAGATGCATTTTAAATAAAAGCACACATTCTACTCATATAAAAACATGCTGATTCCCGAGCTGTCCGCGGGCCGGATTGAGAAGGCAATTGGGCCGCATCCGGCCCATGGGCCTTAGGTTGCCTACCCCTGCTCTAGATGTTGCCTGATTCCAGTTCCCATCATCCTTGACCCAATGGCCTTGCTGGCTGAGGCTTTTGGAGTCCAGTAACATTTGGGGCACAGGTTCCCCTCTCCTATTGTAGACCAGCTAGCCTGCTAACTTCCGAACATGAGGAAAATAATGCCTCCTTTTATTTATGTTTTGGACAGGAGTGTTATACCTGGAAACTTGGCAATGCCGTTTTCAGGAGTCCAAACACTGTCCCAGCAATTTCTTTTCAGCCGCAGGGCAGAAATTCTGGGAAGTTGAGCCTAGGCTGGTTCTTACCTGTTCTCAAGGCCTGCAAGGGTCAGTCTGGCCTGTGCACTCTCTATGACTGGCAGCTCACATTGAGTGGGGTTGTGTCCCATGGATAAATATAACTCTCCACCTTCCCCAGGGCAATTCTTCTCTGGCACTCAACCAGGAGTGCAGAGAGGTTGTTTGTGGGCTACTGAGCTGTGACTGAACTCTTGGGTTTGCCAACAATAGTCAGGCAAGCAGAAATCTGAAACATGGGTAGTTTTGCCCAAAATCAAGATAAAGAAAACATACCATGAGTAATAATATAACATTAACATCATATAATTGGTTTTTAGGGATTCTTAGGTATAATATTTGGTGGAAATCACTGTGTTTAGGCCTCACCCCCAAATAACAGATGAAATGATTTTCTTCTTTTAGTGATTCTCAGCAGCAATATATAAACTATGCATTCAGGTAAAACTTGCATTTTCTTTCTTTCTCTGTTGTTTTGCTTCAGGGCAATCCTATCTGGGTTTAATTTCCTTTGGAAGAGAGAGTAGTGGAGACTTGTGTCTTTTTTGGGTGGTGGTTTCCATAATATTTGCTTTACTGTATTTACAATTCCACAAGTAGAACATAAGTGTAGGCAAGCAGTGCATGCACCCCCACCATTTAGAGAGAGGCACCCTAAATTCCAAGGTGCTTCCAGACTTTACCTTCCCTTCCCTGCCATTCTTCACATGCACACCCCTCTACCTGCACCCCAGCTCCCTTAATGTTTTTTATATTGTAATTTTATGTTGTGAATTGTCCTGAGATCTACAGGTATAAGGTGGTATACAAATTTAATAAATAAATAAATTTAAGAATAATAATAATAATAATAATAATTGGAGGGGAAGGGATGTACAGTATCACCTTATAGAGGCAGAGAGGGCTTGAAAATGAGGAGACAAGTGCCTCTTGAAATCTCAGGAAAGAGAGTGGCTGATATCAGATTTCCAGAGTCATGACTGCCACTTTCTTTTAGTAGCATCACCACAATTAAGTATGGGAATTTTTGTTGATTTGCATAATTTATACAGAATGCAGAACACAGCTTTTCTTGGGGCAGAAATTGAGGGTTTTTTTAAAAAAAGTATGATAATCTGCTCCATACTTCATGGACACCCAAGCTGGGGGGCATTAATGGGGTCAATCATACTCACTTTAATCATTCATAGCAGTGAAAGGAAACTGAAATTTTTTTTTTACAGTAGCAAGATCGTGAGGTTATGGGGCTCCAAAGCTGGTTTTGTGTGCATTAATAGTTCATTATAGAAGTGTGACACACTCTGAACAGTGTAAAGGTATAATTTCATGCCTCAAAGCAATCACTGCATTCTGAGGAATCTAAATGGAATTTTGCCAGAGGGGAAAAAGCATAAATCTCTTGCAGCAATGTTTAAGAACCTTGTATCCACCTTATCATACATGCCTATATACACACAAAAATAATCCTATAGAAATATCCAGAAAACATTTCTGGTTATTGTTTCCTAAAGGGATACTGTCTGATGTGTGATGGCAGAGGACAAAACCCCACATCCTCACACTTTCTATTACCCTTTAGCTCAAAACTGCAGAAGTGTCTACATTATTTAAATTACAAATTTGGTAGATGGCATAATCTGTGACATCATGGTGCAGCCTGGGAAATTAATACTGTACTCTCTTTTTTATTTTTAGTGTGGTGATGTTGGCTTTTGCATCCCACCCAGCAGGTAAAAGAATTGATAATTATAACTGGGTTTTTTAAAAAAATTATACGGATATGGTTTCATTTTCTTACATATGCTGTTTAGGAATATAATCTGTTAGATACACACACACCCCTGATCTGTAGGTCTGTGTGTGTTCAGGTGCACAGGTGGGTCACTTGCATTTAGGCAGGTATCTGTTCCTTTTGATCAGGCATCCCCAAACTTCGGCCCTCCAGATGTTTTGGACTACAATTCCCATCTTACCCAACCACTGGTCCTGTTAGCTAGGGATCATGGAAGTTGTAGGCCAAAAATCTGGAGGGCCACAGTTTGGGGATGCCTGCTTTTGATGGTTAGCTGATCTGTACATACAAAACTACCAGTACATCTGTGAGGAGTGTCTCCTTGCACTGAAATTATTGGGAAATCTTTTCTAGAAAGGGAGTTCTGTTTGCCTATCATAACATTTGCATGTAGATCAGGCTTAGGCACACTCAGCCCTCCATATGTTTTGGAACTACAGTTCCTATCATCCCTGACCACTAGTCCTGTAAGCTAGGGATGATGGGAGTTGTAGTCCCAAAACATCTGGAGGGCTGGGTGTGCCTATACCTGATGTAGATCATACCAGTAGATTAAGATGTGATTTAACAGAGAGTTTTAGAAGCTGGAATCAATCTTAGAAACTTGGTCATGCTACCTGATATTTTATTTTGTACAATGGAAGCGCAAACACTGGTTTCTGTTACTGGTTTTTAATGGGATATAATTTGGTCCAAATTGTAATGCTGAAACTGAAGTTCTGGTGCTCTCTGTTTAGAATGTTAGTTGTGTGCTGCAATTTCTCTGAACAGCAGAAAGTTCAGAGCACCATGCGGATTTACAGATTGAAATATTGGGGGGAAACCTGGAGAGCTGGAGTGCCTTTGCAATTAACTGTCATTTATAAATTTGCATGTTGAGCCCCACATAGATAGTTCCAGGTTTACAGCAATATTGGATCAGTCCTTCCAAGGCCAGTTTCCAGCTATTTTCTCTCATATTCTTCTAAGCCAGTAGTGGAAACAAATTACTGTAATTCCTCATGACCATGAATATGGACACAGTGAACAGAGCTTATGCTTTTCCATTGGAAAATGCAGTATCCAACATACCTAGATCTTTTTGCAAGTGAAAATGTGTTCACTAAACAACAGACTGCTTACTTTTTCTGCAACCTCAAATCAGGTGCAGTTCAAAATGGTGAGAAAGGGGCCTTATAAGATTAATGGCAAATTAAGGAGTCCGGAAGCTATAAAAACATGTTTAAACCAAAGGATACCTGTTAAATGGAATTTCTGTATGGAGAGCTAATTGGGTATTTTTTGCCAGTTTCCCCATTGAATTGATTATTTTATTCCACAGGTGATCTCTTTAGTGCCTTGGAATTTCCATTCCTTTACTTCTACAGGTTTCACAGCAGTTGCTTTGCCAGGTAATATTCCTTTACCAGAATGAGTTTGTCAAAGTTAATGGCATGTAAAACCTGAAAAGGACAATATTTTTTTCCGGCACAAACCACCCAAAATGTAGAAATGCTGAGAAGGATCAAGAGCTCAGCTCTCTCATTCTTCTCCACATCTCCCCACCCCCTCCATGAGCTGGGCTTCTCAAAGCACATGTTGTGCGATATTTTTCCACAACACTTTTGGGATGTCAAAATTGCTCGGCATCCTATGACAGAAGTATTCACTGAAGGCATCTCTTGAAGGCTCAACATTGGATTAGTCTTTGTAAATCACATTGTTTTCAGTGATTAGAAAGAATTAGACCATAATACTCCATTATTAGCATGTGGATTTATTTCCCTGTACATCTTGTTATTTGGAGGACTTTGCAAGTTGGTTAAAAGGGGAAAGTTTAACAAAAATCCCATTAATTCAAGTGGAAACTGCTTGCTACCCAGGAAGAATTGAATTCTTTGTCGTTCATCTCCTAAACATGGAGTAGTACACGTTGCCCAAAGTTCCTGTTTATTTATTCATTTATTTATTGGTGAGATCTGCTTCCCATACTGCTGAGTGGCTGCCTAGTTCTTTTTAGGTTCAAGTGTGTACAAAACCCCTAGTTAGGCCAGTCTTTCTGCACACAAAGTAGACATGCCCAGGATTGTACTGTAAGGCGATTTACAATCCTGGGAATATCTGCTTAGTGATTAAGTGTCATTGCTTGATTTGGGGGGGGGGAAGCTTTGCTCTATTGGACATGGCTATAAATTATTTTACAGCAACATTTCCACGAGTTTAGCTGCTGAAATAATAATAAAATACATGAATATAATAAATTAAATGATATAATAGAATATTTGTATCCTGCCCTTTCACCAATAAACTCAGCTTGGGTGCAAGCTTGATGGCTGAGTAGATATTTGAATCTGGGTTTCCTATATCCAGGCAGAATGCTGTAGCCATTACAGAACACTGGCTTGGATCCTGAGCTTGGATGCTGCTGGTGGGATTCTGCTCCTGGGATCCTGTTACTCATGGAAGAGGAGTTTGTGCATCCCAAAAAGTGTCTCCGGAAGGATGGTAGACACTGTAGAACAGTGTTGCAGCAGCTGCAGGAGGAAGGGGGAACTGGTGAAAATTACCATCTTCTCCCTTTCGCCAGCGGGATTCTCTGCTAGATCTAAAGCTTCCTGTTCAGAGAAGACAAACTGAGGAGCCAAGCCACTGCCTTTTGCCCTGTCCAATAAACCCTGCAGTTTTCAGTGCTCATCTCTGTAATGCTGTTACTTTTGAAGGATGTAAGGGCCGTTCCAGATGTCATTTCTATGGTGCATTCCTGGTTATTTGTGCTCATGATGGTTATCGTGGTGGTTCTATTTGATCCCACTTTCAATACTGTTAGGGCCTGCAGACATTTCAGAGTGGGCTTACTGCTTTGCTTTCAGCCAGTGCATGCTCCATAGTTTCCTGCTGAAATCCTATTACTTTTTATTCCACAAGTGTTCCAGGGGTGGTTTGCATCCAAAGCAGCGCCAGTGGAATTCCAGTGGCATTGCTGTTTTCTCCCTTCTGCGCATCCCCCCCAATCTTATTTGGAGGGTCCCCCAACCTTCTGGAACACATTTTCAATGCTTGTAGGGGGCTATGGGGTATGGGAAAAGCTTCATTCTGCTAGTGTAGGTATCGTGCACTAGTACGGGCTTCCTCAATCTTGGCCCTCCAGATGTTTTGAGACTACAATTCCCATCATCCCTGACCCCTGGTCCTGCTAGCTAGGGATCATGGGAGGGCCGAGTTTGAGGAAGCCTGCACTAGTAGAACTAAAATGTTCTTCCCCAGGGTTCCCCAAGTTTGTTGTGCTATAGTGCAAGTCCCCCTACAGGCAACAATAGTGCAGTAATATTCTGGAAGCATTGCAGAACATCTAATAAAGTGGAATGATGTGTGGGGATGGTCTAGTATAAATCTACCACTATTGCACTATTATTGTGTCAATGACATCTTGCAGAATACACCCTCCGGTCTGGAGGGATCCTTAGTTGAAAATGAGAATTCTCTCTATTAATGGCGCTGTCTACTACTACCTTCTGCAGCGGTCTTCTGGGATTCCTACTGACCTTATATACAATGAAGCTGAAAAGCAACACATCCTCAGGACAGTATGCAGCCTGGAGTTTCCTAGCAAAGGTAAGATGTGTGCAGATCTGTTTTGGTTACCGTAGGTATTTAAGAATGAGCATCTGTCACTCTTTCATATAACTCCAGCCCATTTTCATTATAAAAAGGTAAAGGGGCCCCTGACCGTTAGGTCCAGTCGCAGACGACACTGGGGTTGCGGCGCTCATCTTGCTTTACTGGCCGAGGGAGCCGGTGTACAGCTTCCAGGTCATGTGACCAGCATGACTAAGCTGCTTCTGGCGAACCAGAGCAGTGCACGGAAACGCCATTTACCTTCCCACCTATTTATCTACTTGCACTTTGATGTGCTTTCGAACTGCTAGGTTGGCAGGAGCAGGGAACGAGCAACAGGAGCTCACCCCATTGCGGGGATTCGAACCGCCGACCTTCTGATCGGCAAGCCCTAGGCTCTGTGGTTTAACCCACAGCGCCACCCATGTTATAACCTACTGTAAATAGTTTTTTCCTCCAACTATACTTTCTATCCACCTTTATTGGATGAATGGATCGCTAGAGTGGCAGAAGGATGTTACTTGTCCTCTCCTCCAAAGCAAATTAATTTGTGGGGTGGTAATTTTAAATGGCATTTGTGATTATCGGGTCAAACTGGGCTGCAGTATTATTCATGTGTGATAATAATTTGTTTTTTTGTGAATGCACCTGCAGATTAATGTATCTGAAGAAGTGAAAAAGTCATGGGTTGAATCCCACAATAAAATGACATCCTGCGTTACATTATGGAACGGTATCAGTTTCTAGACACACCATTTTGGTTCATCAGTAACGGTTTCCATGGTGACAATCTCATTTCTTGTTACACTGTTATTCAGAGATTAGGCTCCAGATTGTATCATGGATAAAATTAGTGGCAACGTGACCATTGGCTTAAATAAGACAACCGATCCAATACAGTAATGATTTTCATGGTGATCATAAAGATAAAAAACAAACCTTAATACTGTATCCGTGATATATGTTTGGGTTTTTCAAATCCTTACAGTATCCGCTGTGAGCATTGCATGTTTAACATTAAAGAACCTGCATATCAACTACAAGAGGGGCAAATTCATCATCCTTTGGTTTCCTGTTCAACAAAACGTGTGTGAACACTCATTCTGTTGTCTTAATTCAGTTTCAGTTTTGGGTCTCAAGTATGTCTTGTGTATCTGTCAGAATGCATATATAGAATTAATCAGAATTTGACAGTGCAACCTGTGTGCAATTTCAATATCTGAACAGGATGTAGGGGGAAAGACTGGGGCAGGTGTCTTGTCGCAGCTTTAAGTCAGCTTTTGGTTGGTTTCCATAGCAATAGCTTGATAATAGTCGTGTAGCATCCAGCACTAATTATTGCACTGAAAGTGCTTCAAAGTCTTCAAAACTGTCTCCATAACAACATCTTGGTGTCTAACATAATTATTAAATTTATCGAGGAAGTAGAATTAAGTGTCCCTGGCTCTTTAAAAATACAACGTCAGTAGAAAGCCTTTTAACAAGCTGATACCACATTATGGTCACATTGTGTTGAAAAGCAGTGTATACATTTGATTAATAAATATTTTAGATTTAATCTTGCTCATACTATTTAAACTATCAAAAACAATGTCTAAAATTGTAAAACAGCATTTTTTTTTTACAGCTCTCAGTAGATTAACTGCACTCGGGCGTCTAAACAGAATATGGAGGAAGGCAGAGCTACTGTACATAGAGTGGCTATGTACTGTTAGTACAAATAATTATACAACATGACTAGTTTGCAATGAGTACGTATTTGTAGGGCACCACCCCGGCTCTGGAATTAGCTTCCCTTGAGCAGGTTCTGGCAACAACGGAAAACATTCATATTTTACTAGGCCTTTGAGCATTAGTGGCACATTTAATTTATATTGTTCTTCAGATATGGGAAATACTGTGAGTGAGATGGTTGGGTGCTGGTTTTAGTGATTTACATTTTACTTTTAATTACTGTGTTGCATTTATTGCTTGTTACTGGATGTGTAACTCACCCTGCGACCTTAGGGTGATTCCAGTGGCTGAATTAATAAAAGTAGGGCAAAGTTGCCTATGCAAACTTCACAATTTAAATGTATACAAGAAGTGCCCAAGGAAGATGTGAGGGACAGGGCTGAAGTAGCCCGCTCCGGCCACTGTGACAGAAGAGAATGAAGAAATACTATTTACATGGTAATATTATGAGTTAATGCAGTAACATTATTATTGCTGAGTTACAGAACTAGGATAGAATACATTCCAGTCTTGCATCAGTACTTCCTCCTTGCCCGGATATACAGTTATACTTAAGGGCAACAGTCTTTGCAAACCAGTTGATTACATTTCCCAGATCCCAACCCTTGCAGCCATTCAGTGGTCCCAGGGGATAGTCTGAAGACATATGGTGCAGCATTCTTGATGTAGCCTGTCAGCTCTGAGATTGGTCAGTACCTAGCTGGAAGACCAACTGGGAATCCTAGATACACACCACACTGAGCTCCATCATGGCAAAAGGGCAGGATGAAAATGTAATAAATAAATAGCAACTGGAAAGCAGCCATCTTTTCCCTTCCCATCATCCATCATTACTCCCTTCCTTCCAGAATAGAATAGAATAGAATAGAATAGAATAGAATAATAGTTGGAAGGGACCCTGAGGCTCATCTAGTCCAGACATCCCCAGACTTCGGCCCTCCAGATGTTTTGGACTAGCTAGCTAGGAATCATGGGAGTTGTAGGCCAAAACATCTGGAGGGCCGCAGTTTGGGGATGCCTGATCTAGTCCAGCCTCCTGTAATACAGGACGATGCAGCAGTCCCTTATGGGAATTGAACCTGCAACCTTGGCATTATCAGCACCACACTTTAACCAGCTGAACTGTGTGAAAAATTCAACCTGAGTGGCACAGAATAAGAAAGATGCTTATTGGTGATCAATGCCCAGTCAACCACAACCACATTGAGTGAAATAAACACATCATAAACCCATATCACTTTTTGTTATGCAGTCCCACCTCTGCTGACTCGTGCTTCCCACTACAAGAGGAAAACTGACTTCCAGAATCTATCAAGGCTAAATTTATCAATGAGAATTATCCATATTTCTTTCCATCCGCACCTTGGAACTCCAATGTTTTTATTTAGTCTCTTTCTTAAGTGATTTATATTTGGGAAATTTTAAGCTGAACTATGATTCATAAACATAATTTTAAATGGAAGGGAAAAAATAACAAGCCTTTGTCTGGGAATAATTTCCATTGCTAATTTGCAAGTACACATTCCAGATGTTCAGTGAACTGAGCATTGCAAAATATGCTTATATAGAAGATTTTAAAATTACACCATTTATATCGGGCATTCTTCAAAGAGAGTACAATTTCCATTCTTATATAACAGAATAGTCTAATACTCCTTTCAAGATCTGTTGTATTCTGTTTTTTTCCTTTATGGCTCTCAAATCTTATACAGAAATCCTGTCCTTCCACCCTGCATCACTAAGTGCCATTCCAGGTGGAGGGTTTTGAAAATGGTGGAGTAGATAGGAGCATATGGAGATATGGATAAAGATAAGACAAGGGAAGGCAGGTCAGACACCTTTATGGTGCCATCTTTTCTTCTGGTAAATGCAAGGTGGTTGAAGAGAAATATCTGCTGGTAGTTTCCTTGGCATGTATTACCAAGATAAATGAAACATACAGGGTTAATTTGTCTTGGCTGTGTCCACCTGGGTGCTTGGTGCAAGGACCACCAGTGTCTGAAGCATTTTGATACTGCAAAGCTCAAAATATACATTATGCACAAAGTATTATAGCAGTAGCTAGCGCATTGTCTATTTTAGAAAATGAAGTCACTTCTGGTGAAGGAGCAGAGGGAGGGAGTACTTGACCCTTTCCCTCCCACCATTTCCTTGTTCCAGCTCCCACTCACTGGATTTTTTCCCCTGTGGAGTTTCAAATGCATGTCTTCCCATATCCTGAAGAATTCTTATGGGCAAAGGAACTGTGATACACAAAGGGAGCTTCTTTGATCACAAGAGCATTGTTATTCAGTTAGAGAGACCAGCCCATTTGACACATGCCGTCACTAGCATTTAAGAATGGACTGTTCCGTTGAGAGGAAGAAGAAAGCCAACATCATGCAAGTGATCATCCTTACATATTTATGCCAGACTTTCACAATATGATGCTCCACAGATGCCAGTGAGCATCAAGGATTTTTATTTGCAAAGGTTTCTATACTTCTGATTATTTAGTGTATCTGAAGAAGTGTGCATGCACACGAAAGCTCATACCAATGACAAACTTAGTTGGTCTCTAAAGTGCTACTGGAAGAATTTTTTTTGTTCTGATTATGCCAACATTGAAAATATATACTGTATTATCACAGTGGTGAAGGGTATACAAATCATCAATAAAATTAGAGTCACAAAACTAGTACAGAATACATCATTTTATAGTCCAAAACATCTGTGGGGCACCAGGTTGTGGAAAACTGCCATACACATTGACTCATGGCTTTCCAAACTGTCTTCTCCAGCATGATTTCATAAAATGCTTTTTAAATTATCAATGTGCAATTTCTGTAAAATGTTACAGAAAAACTTTACAACATTTTATCTCTTCATAGAGGACTAAAATGCTGAACAACCCCAGTTTTTGCTGTCATTCCTTGTCCCTTTCTGCTATAATAAAAATAACTTGCCAATTTTCTTTCCATTACATCATCTGAGAAGCAGCAAAAACACTCCAAAATGTGGCAGAATCAAGACTTTAACTGTATTATTGTTGGGGCGTAATCTGAAACAGTGTCAGCAAAGCAGTTTGCTATCTGACCTAGGAATTGTTTTGTTTTCTATGTTGTCCCAATGGAGCCATGAACTAGAAAATTAAATTATAAATAGAAAATTACCATAGATAAATATTCCCAAATGTATGGACCTATTTGTGAGGACAAGCTATTTTTATTGATGAATGACATAAAACGCTTTTTTTTAAAGATTTCTTGTGCTATTTCCAAGCCCGCCTCCCTGCCAAACGATTACAAGTTGACTGAAGTATGATAACAATTTCCCATTTCACAACTGCTGACAATTGTGAAGAACATGCCGGCATTTCAGTAACTTGTTAATATTTAGTCAAGAGCTGATTCCCCCTCCCATGCTTTAAAATTCTCGGCTCAAGTCCCTCAGGCTGTTGAGCATGGTGCCTAAATGCAGCCCTTGTGTTCAGAGGTCATGTCTACCACTGAATACCATCCACTTTCACAGGATTCTGGGTGGAAATGATGGGAAGCAACAGATGATGGACTTGATGGGTTTTTGGTCTGATTGAGAAGGACGCTTTGGAGATGTGGTTGTGAATAGACCACAGCATGTTTGGGGAACCTGTGGCCCTCAGAGGATGTTGGGGTCCAACTCCAGTCAGCCACAGCGAGCATGTCAGTGGTCACAAATGAGGGGAACTTGAGCACCTGGCAGCCCACAGCTTCCCCATCCCTGGACTAGGGTAATTAGCTCACCTGTGCTGAACACCTGTGCTGACAAGATAGCTATTGTGCAGCTTCCTGAATTAGTTCAAGAGATTGGGGTGGTGTTTTTTTTTTTAAAAAAAGATCAAAATAGTAATCACCACTGGTAAAGAAATGGTTTGGATGATTAAAGCTGTTCTTGCAACTTCATCCCTAGCCTATCATTTTAATTCCTGTTATTTAAAAAATAAGGACCCTTCCAGTCACGTTAATGCTCTTTCCTATCTCCTTAAAGGCCAGCAAAACATCAAGATGCTCAGGAATTAGAGGGGAAGGGGGGAATATTGCAATTTAATCCTGAATGTTGGGAACTTAGAGATGATGAGGGGACGCTCTAAGAGGGAATATGCTTTCCTTGGCTGTGTGTCTGTGAGTATTGATGCTGTCCTGCACCATGTGACTTTTTCAGGCTAGGTCAGAAGTTAATTGCTATGAAAATACATTAAGGTTACTTTATTTACTCGAGTTGCTTCTTATCAGTGCTGCTTAGGGAAATGTAGGAAGGCAGTGATTTAGAGCAGAACATCATATGGACAACAGAGAATTAATGTGGGTGCAGGAAGCTTACTGTCCCCATTAAACGACAGAATGGGTGAGCCCTAAAAAAGGTTATTCATGTAGAAATCATAAATAAAAATTTAAAGGGGGGGGGAAACGTAGTTCCTAAGGAATGGTGTAGGGAGGGAATAATCTACCTGCAACCACAAATTATGTTCCTTAATTTCTTCTGATTTAAAACAAAAACAGTTAAGCAATTTTATTTAATTTCAATGGAAGTTGGGAATATGGAAGACTTAATATTTTATGCAACATTCGACAGTAACACATAAAATGGATTTGCAAGTAAACAAGATCAAGACCCATCAGCATCATGGCACAGGCAGGTTTAAAAGATGCACTGTCTGACAGTGATTCCAACAATTAGCTCTGTCAGTTTAGTTGAATGGGTTCTTGTGGTTAGAAGGAAACTTATAGCAGCTTCAACTTAAAAGGCAAAATATCTAAGCCCATTCAAGCAAAACTAGAAGAACATTTGGCTTGAAGATGAGTAAAGTGGTGCTTCTGTGTCCTGCAAGGTAATCCCCTTCAATTATTTCATTAAAATGATTAATCTACAATTGAATCAGTTAAAGTTTGGAGCCCTGGTTTTAAAAAAGTTTTCTTAATTTTCTGTACTGTCCCCCTCTCAAAATATGTCTTTCGAGTGTAAATATTCTTGCGAATGTACTTACAGGAAGTTGATGTAAAAAAATCACCATCTTCATTGTCTTTTCTAGGTTATAACAGCTGCTCTATCCCTATTCTTCTTTGAGATTGCAATGAATGTACCAACAGCCTGTTGGTAAGTATTTTGCAAACACACAAAAAAATTATGGCTGTTCCTTAATTTCTTCTGATTTGAAACAAAAACAGTTAAGCAACATTTTGTACAATAAGAAGATCGCAGAGTAGTTTACAATATATAATCATACATACCATAGTAACAAACAATTCCCCCCACACACACAGTTAAAAGGCCATAGGTCTGGGGGGAAGAAGAATGTATAATGTGATAGGACACATCAAAATGGCTACTTTGGGGGAGGTGCATGGATTATGCACAGCAAAGGAATACCAGGAACACCTTTCATTGAACAGGAGAAAAATTGTACAGAAATGCCATTAGATTAGCAAGGGATTAATGTAGATAGAAAGAAGGTGCCTAAGGGTGATGAGGATAGAGGTTTATAAAGTCAGGCATGGAATGAAGAAACTGGAAGAGGTTCCACACTTCTGATCTAGAGTGGAGGTTTTCAAGCAGAGGCTGGACAACCACCTGGTGATGATGCTCCAACTCTGGATTTTGTACATGAAGGTGAAATATCTTACAGGACCTCCACCAATTCTGTGATTCTAGTTAGGGACATAAAGGTTTTGCAGGCATCCAAGCAAGTTAACTGTTAATTTCAGACTAGGGCTGGTAGCCAGTATATCTGCAGTACTATGATATGGTATCATGCATAAGATCTGCTGAAGTTTAATAGGCACATGCCCAAGTAAGTGTTCATGGAAAGTTCGCAATTGGGTCTTTCTCCAACATCCTTCCCCACAAAGTAAAATGGCGATGATATTTCTGAGCTATCATATCTTTCTTATTCCGGGCTCACGAGGAATAATGATATCATTATAAAATGCTTTGCACCATAATGGTTATGCAAGAGCTTGCCTTTTCAGGAGCAGTGCCACTTGCATAATTTGCAAAAAACAGCCTGGTGGTGAATGCTAAGAGTTTAAATGGATGTAATGCTATTAAAATCCAGACAGCTTTGCATGGTTTGCCGTGTAAAAATGCCCTCTTACCAATAAAAACTACAAAAGTTTGTTTTATTTATAAAGTTCCATAAGGAGCTTTACTGTTTCATAAACTAAGCCTTGTGGCTTAAAATATAAGGTCATAACACTGAATTGTAGAAAAGGAAATGGAGCTGAGCCAGCGATTTGTGGATTCTTCTTGTTGAGTGACTTAAGAAAAGAGTTGGAGACACGACTTCCCCCTTGCTCAAGATGAATGAAGTGTGAGCTGACATCTTTAGAAACAAGAGACAGCTCCACTGAACTCTGCTACCTTTGGAACCCTTTGTTCAAGCTGTGTTGTTCGCAAGATTAGTGCAGAGTAGGAAATGTCATTGCTGGAATGGTGATGGGAGAAGCGAGAAGCTGAGGAAGTGCCTTTGATGAATGTACTGCATGGACCGTTGTGTCCTAGACCAGTCTGGCGGACTATTGTATAAGACATCAAAGTGATCCATCCAATTAAAGTCCCATTGTGACGGTTACTTCCCAAGCCTTTCGTTCCATAAAGAATAACTGACCGTTCACCATGCTGGCTGGGACTGATAGGAATTGGAGTCCAACAACTGGAGCACCAAAGGTTGGCTATCCTTGGTGTGGTGCCTAGATTGTTGTACTGGATAGATTTTAATTCAAATGCCAGCTCAGCACCAAAGCTTGCTATATGACCTTGGGGCCAATCTCTCTCCCTCCCTCTCTCTGTCAGCCTAACCTAACGAATGAGGATGTTGAGGATAAAGAAGAGTGTATACCATGAATGGTGTGATAAAATAAAAAAGAATTCCAACTAGCTACATTTCAAATAGCCTCTACCATTTCTCTTTTTTACTTTCTGCAATGATCACCAAGCAGTTCCCTTATCTGAGAGCTTTACATAGATTGAGCCCTAGAAATTTTTGTGTTGACTCCGAAAGCATAAAGGCTTGGGTCCAAAGAACTGCATCAGGCCTCTCCTGTTCCTTCCTGATGCAAAGAGCTACTCTTAAGGGTCAGGGAACCCTCTGAAACAGTTTGTGATAGGACATGAGAGGGGCTCTTCAGAGATGAATTGGGGACTGCATTCCAGTGAGAGATCAGAAGATCATGAGATGCTTTGGATTCAAGTTGCAATGTTAACCATGTGTGGAGAGCATCAGCCCTGAAGGCCAAATGAGGCCCCTGGATGCTCTCCAGACCCTCCCCAGCCTTGCTTCACCCTCCCTAATGTTTATTTCCTGGCTAGACTGTGTTCTGGAACCGATAATGACTCTTGCTACTGCACAAATGTAAAATTCACATTCATTGCTCTGCCCACCACTGGCGATGTTGGTCCAGTGGCGATGCAGCCTTTTTAAGAGCATCATATGTAACATTATATCATGGTTATTGCTGTTATTGATGTTTGTGTCAGGCTTTACAGTGTAGTAGACAACAACTGTGTGATGTGGCAATTTTGTGTATGGTTATGATCTCTTTCGCAGCAGGATTTGACCCAGTAGAGAGATTGATGTTGACATGGAAACATATAGGTGCAGGCATGGCAAGAACTTACTTTGTTATCCCCACATCATACTTAGAGCCATAAGAAAGAGAGGGCAATTACTTTTTTTTTTAAAGACCAATTCCTTGATCCAGGCCAGTTATTCAGAATTTCCTAGGTTAATCAAGATTCATCCATCAGGCACTGGGAGGACAAGTGGTATTCTAGAAGGAAGTAGCCCTCTAACTGTAACAAAGACCACCCCTTCCCTCTTCCAAGAGTGTTGCGGTACATTAAATCAATAGTTAGTTAGTTCATAGAGCTTTGTGATAGTTAGAGGACAGGGCTGGAAGAAAATCAAGACTGTTGCCAGAGGGCAAATGGTGCAGCATTAACATGTGGAGGCCCAAGAACTCTGGGGCCCAGTGCTTGGAGTGCCTTCTACATGTCAAATGACCTTGGCTGCCGAAATGTTCCTTTTCTCCATGCAGTGCAGCCATGCATGTATACAATTGCTTCTGGCATCCAGAAGGCTTCAATGTATGGTTCCACAAAGGTGCCCTAACAGCAATTGTGCTCCTAAGTGAGGGACCAAGTTCCTGTCATCTTGAGGAACCAGGGGTAAGCAACTGGGATGCCATCATACTCTCAACAAATTTCCAGTGGTTGTTATTCTATTACTTAAGGAACTGAAGAAATATCTCGGCATGAAAATCAGACTATTTTGGCAATGCCATCCTGTTCGGTGAGTTTCCTGTGATTGCCCAAGTGAATCTTTGTTAATAAAGTTTCTCCTCTGCTTTGTTTAACAGTCTTTTACTTGGTGGATTTGCTGAAGCCTCACTGCTTTACATCGAAAGGACTGGCATATGAATATATAAGGAGAAATAATGAAGAGAATAACCAAGGATTCCAATCAGGAGTAATAGTCAGCGACTGAAAAATCCAAAGCAACAGCAGTGAAGATGTGCAAACTGCAAGTGACTTAATTCCATTTTCTTCTTTCTTCAAAGCTATAAAACTGTTATTAATAGCAGTGCGGAAACTCAGGACTCTGTTAACCTTTATACTAGCTAGGCTAAACTAAATTGTGCAGTCTCAACTAAACTAGATCCGATGCCATAAAACCATCTGGGCATGCTTACAGCACCTTCCTACCCCCTTTCCAACCTTACTTCGAGTTCTGCACCATTCAGAATGTGATGGCTGGCCCTTTACCGCAATATAAATTGTAGGACCGTAGTCTCACTTGTGAAGGAAGAATGGACAAGCTTCTTGGTTCTGTGACAGATTTCCAGGTGTATCTGGGTACAGGGAAGACTTGGTAGTATTTTGTGCTCAGTCTGGGACATGCATTGCCCAGGTGGTGTGCTTGCTGCTTCCTTGCTCTCCCATCATACACAACTCCAGCAATACATGAAGAAACAAAAGCACGTGGGAGGTATCCTAAGTGTGTCTGCTCAGAAAGAAGACCTGTTTAATGGGATTTGCTCCTCCCGTGTAAATGTGTAAGGGTGGCAACGTGAATCCACTGCAGAAATCTGTCTGTATGTGCATGCAGAGGAAGAGGGCACACTTTCTATGTGTTCTTGAGTGTGGGCACAGACAAGCACAATGTCCAACAGCGCATTCTCGGACATGTCTTTTCAGAACCAAATCCTATTGGTTGTGTCATGATTGCAGCAGGAGGTGGCTAATTTTTGTTCCATGATTATAAGCAATTCCTACTGAGCCTTAAGCGTGAGCATTTTGAAGATTGGCACTTGGGAGTATCTACACATGAAAGCACAAGCAAAGCAACTGTTTCTGCCATACCTTGCAAATAGGAGCCAGTTCTGTAGCCGTTCTTGTTAAGAGTTTCCATTCAATTTAAGGTTATCAACCAGGTAGCTGATGATCCTCCACTGATGTATAGCACCAGAAGAACTGTATTCTTTGTGGAACACTTCTGTATGTTTTTAAAACAAAATTAGGCTGAGTGACCTTATTCACTGTGAAAATAAAACTATAACCAGCATAGATTTGGTATACCCTCTTATAAGATGGAAGTACCGGTATCACATTCAATTATTCTCTCTGCATAAAAAAGCTGTTTAATTCAATCTTGGGACTGCCCCCCACCCCCACTTACCCCAAATATCTGAAAACCAGAAGCCACAATCTGATGTGTGTTCATGGATGTTGGAAAGCTCAGCTAATGGAAAAGAGTCATTTGAAGTGATAACTGATTAGCACAACAAGCCCATGTTGAATGTAAAATAACTGACCAGTAAATCGTATTTGCAATTTTCAATGTGTCTTTTTTCTGTCTTAGGATTGTTATCTATTATACACACACACAAAAGCATTTACACATCTTAAATTCCAATAGGTGCAATCCCTACAAGTATATACAGTTTATAATGCAAATCTATATGTGGCTCCTTGGAAGTAAGTCCCATTGAGTTCAAACAAAATTAAAAAAAACTCTTCCAGTAGCACCTAAGTTTGTTATTGGTATGAGCTTTCATGTGCACAGTGAGGCTTACTCCTGGGTAAGCATGCATTTGATTGCAGCCTCAATCTTTGCTATGTATTTGTAAGGAGTATATTGATCCTCTTTTGTCGTTTCCTCTGCAACTTTGTTTCATTGGAACACAGGCAGTTTCCATAGCAATGTTAGCCTTCCATTCTCTCCCACTCCCAGCCATTTTGGTTCTGGACAGCTGCCCCTTCAAGGGCATTCAGATGCCATTATCACTCGTCATATCCTCAAAAGGGCTGAATTATGTACTTTTTACTCAATCATTAATCAGAAGCCTAATGCAAAGCAAAAATAAATAAATAAACCCCTACATGGTTCAAGCTTCAAAAGGCAATTATTTAGGTAAAGTGAACCTTTCATTCAGGCTTGCAGCCTTTCAGTTTGGAATGGAGAACAAATCATACAATATCATTATTATGGTGGTTGGGGAAGAACATTAGCTGCTACCTGCGAGTACAAAATGGGTCTTTGTATCTCACAACAGGTTGTGATTTTGTTTGGGATTTAAAATTGCTCCAGACCCATGACTCATTTTGGTCTAGAATGTTGCCTCCCATCATACACCCACCCACCCACTCTCCTCTTCCACATGGCTGGGGAGCCTGATTAGCGAAGGACACACACACACACACACACACACACACACAATGTGGAAGAGCTACATATGAACAAGTCTGTATGCACATAGGTCCCTTCTCATGTTTGCTGACTCTGTGGCCAGGGATATGATGCTAAAGGCCCTGCGTGAGAAACATTCCAAAACTGGTGCACATGTACCGGTACATAAAGATATTAAATGGGATGTGGGTGGCGCTGTGCTCTAAACCACTGAACGAACCTCTTGGGCTTGCTGATCGAAAGGTCAGCGGTTCGAATCCCCATGACAGGGTGAACTCCTGTTGCTTGGTCCCAGCTCCTGCCAACCTAGCAGTTTGAAAGCACACCAGTGCAAGAACGTAGATAAATAGGTACCGCTGTGGCAGGAAGGTAAACGGCGTTTCTGTGTGCTCTGGTTTCTGTCACGGTGTTCCATTGTGGCAGAAATGGTTTTGTCATGCTGGCCACATGATCCAGAAAGATGTCTGTGGACAAACGCCGGCTCCCTCGGCCTGAAAGCAAGATGAGTGTGCAACCCCATAGTCGCCTTTGACTGGACTTAACTGTCCAGGGGTCCTTTACCTTTACCTAAAGATAGGAAGTGGGGATGCCTGAAATGGAAACTGAGAATATTTTGCTATGGTTAATAATAATACTGTAGTAATAATTAATTAATTAATTAATTAATTAATTAATATGCCGCCCATCTGACTGGGTTTCCCCAGCCACTCTGGGCAGCAATACCAATGTGTATAATTTATTGCACTAATTATATATAATTTATGCATCAAAAGCATAACCAAGCAGCTGGTTTCAAAGGGAAATACACTTTTCTAATGAGATAAAGGGAAAAAAACTTTCCTAATGAGAGGCAGTGGAAGTCCCATTAATAATATTTTGAGATATATATAGGCATAAGAGCTTTAGTTTATTTTGCCTTTCAAAATTGTTTTGTTTTTTTAAAAAAATGTGGCTAAGTGGTAGTTTTATTAATTAATCAGTATATATTTTTATACTTCCTTATGGGCACTACTGGAGGTTTTTGTTAGGTGTTATAGGCAAAACTGATTGATTTTAAGTTACCTGTCAACAGGCTGATGCGGCATCAGCAATGCTTAATTAACTGCATAGCTGAAACGTGGCTGGCACCCCTAATTATTAATACATCTGGGGAAAATAAAACACTTTAATCCTTTCCTAGTCTAGGACTAGAAAAGCTTATTCAAAACATGACAGCTCCAAGTGCCTCTTAATAGGTGCTAATGGCTTTTCAATAGTAGGCAGTATGTAGCCTATGGCAGCTGGCAAGTCCTGTGTTAGATTAGCTTTGTCCTCATCTTGCAGCTCTAACAGGTAGATGTAGCATACACAAGCTGATGTAGATGTAGCATACCTCAGCTGAATCGGAAATGTGTTTTTATTTTTGTGCTGGCTTAAGTTCTCCTCCGTTTAGCGGAGTACTTTGGAAAAAAACCTGGACACACCTCTTGCAGGAGTGTACAGAACTTGTAGAGTTGTGATCTTTATGTAAACCAGGCTTCCTGAAACTCGGCCCTCCAGATGTTTTTGGCCTACAATTCCCACGGTCCCTAGCTAGCAGGACTAGTGGTCAAGGATGGTGGGAATTGTAGTCTCAAAACATCTGGAGGGCTGAGTTTGAGGAAGCTTGGTGTAAACCCATGAAGTAGGTAGAAAGCTCTAACTCCTCTGAAGACCACAGTAAAGGTAAAGGAACCCCTGACTGTTAAGTCCAGTCGCGAACGACTCTGGGGTTGCGGCGCTGATCTCGCTTTACTGGTCGAGGGAGCCAACGTACAGCTTCCGGGTCATGTGGCCAGCATGACTAAGCCGTTTCTGGTGAACCAGAGCAGTGCACAGAAACACCGTTTATATTCCCGCCGGAGTGGTACCCATTTATCTACTTGCACTTTGACGTGCTTTTGAACTATTAGGTTGGCAGGAGCTGGGACCAAGCAACGGGAGCTCACCCCGTCACAGGGATTCGAACCACCGACCTTCTGATCAGCAAGCCCTGAGCTCTGTGGTTTAGACCACAGCACCACCCATGTCTTCCCACTATGCCTCAAATCTATACATTGTCACTAAGAAGTTATGATCCAGTGTTCAATGGAAGTTGCTCCCTGGTTAAGCAGGTGTAAGGATTTCAGTGTGCCTGCTACACCATTGAAAATTATCATGAACCTAGCAGGCTATACAAAATGGATTTAAATCAACATGGAGTTGTTTTTTCCAAGTACTACCTTTCCTGCAATAAAACAAAATAGAAGGAAGAGATTTTAAAGTTCAAGTGCCTCAGCTGCCATTTCAGAAATGCTTTGCTTAAACAGAAAAGTTAGTTTTTATTTTAACAACCTTTCAGGAGACATCCTCAAAAATTCCGTGGATTGCTATGATTGCCTCTGTAGATTTTATAACCCTCCTGTTCCCTTGTACGGATTATCAGTTCCAGGTAACACACAGGATAATTGAAGTATTATTCTCTTGATCTCCTCAAAGCTCCAAGCATAAAAACACTGTATAAACTATAAAAGGATGGGTTAAATTTAGCACTTCACAGTATTTTTAACCATTCTGGAAATGCTGCCAATTGCAGTTTTACTATGACTTCAATATGTTGCTATGAGTAAGAAGCGTCTAAGGAACTGAAGTCTAGATAATGGCTTAGAACTAGAGATGCACCAATGGAAGGCAGTGGGTGGACTGTGACTTTTTTCCAGCCTCCCCAAAAGACTCTTCCAATATTCAGAGAGCTGACGAGAGGAAAATACCATAAAGTCAGTCTCTGCTCATGAAAGGTGTCTCCGGCTCAAGTTTTTGGAGATGCTCGGTTCCTTCATTGTTAAAATAGGCTTCCCTGATGCTCAGAAGAGGCATTTTCAGAGATACTGCAGAGAGAGGAGAGTGGGAGTAATTTTCTATCCACACCTTTCAACGGGCACATCTCTGTCTCCAAGCCAGTATATTTGCATAAGTTAGAACACAAGTAGTTCTAACGAAATTTCGCAGGAAAATAGTCCATAGCAAAACCTTGTGGTTAATAGTGACATCATGGTGAAAAAGATCAGACCCTTCACACGCCAGTAACTTGAGTTTTAGTATTTTCCTGCCAAGTGGTAAAATTCTTGCTGTTTATCGGGTGCAGGTGTGTAATAAAATGACTGTTACTGTCCAGTATCGAGTCCTGTGGATGCCCTATGGGGATTTTGCATATAATGCTGCAGTAAAAGTTCACTGCACTGAGAACCCCTGCCCTTTCTTATACTGGAAGTTGCCTTGTCCAGAATCACACACACAATCAGTCTCAGTATTGCCTACTGACTGGCAGCAGCTCTGAAGGGTTTCGAGAAAGCGCTTGGAGATGCAAGAGGACCTGGAACCTTTAGTTTGCAAAACATGAGCTCTGCTTTCCTCTTTCTTACTTGCATCTTGCCATCAGTACTAGCTCCTTTCAGACAAGAGGAGAGAGGTGTTCCCATGTTAGCATTGCTGTTGTATTGCAATGCTTTTGCACTGCTATCAAGACTTCACTTTCTTTTTCCTGTGAACAATATAGACGTAAACAAAAGCTGTTACACTATGCTAAGCCTACTTGATAATCACTTGTTTTTCTTTTCATTTGAGTTACAGAATTTTAAAAATCCACTGAATAATGAACACTTCAGGAATGTAATGGTAGCAATAAAGTGAGAGACACCAACAATTTAATCTTAAAAGACATACTGTATTTAGGTATCGGCGGCCTCATTGTTCCTGCACCACCACCACCCCACAATTTGTGTAACACTGTAGGCAGGCAGAGCTTTTGAAAAGTTTCACTTGCTTGGGTGTATGCAGAGAGAACAGCTTTTCAAAATAATAATCTGTACAATACAGTGCATAGTACATCATCTCAAAACATTATGAAGAGAAAAGAAATGGATTTTCTAAAAGCCCATGTCTTTTTTTTTTTCATGGAACTATTTACAAGTCAAAATTCTTGGTTGAGAAACAAAAATAAAACTTTTTTCTTTTATTCACCATTTCATTGCTATTTTTAATGCAATCTTGGAGAAAGAAGGGAGAATTACTATAGTTTACTTCAGTCATGTTTTGTGCATTGACATTTCATCAGTATGGCTTCAATTTATGCTACAAAGTTTTTTCTGCAAACGAAAGCAGGATGTTTCCAATGAACATGCCATTCAAGAATCCTGTCCAGTTTGCTGATGAGGGCTAATTTCCATATCTTGACTCTGCATAAACCTGCATAGATATTGAAAGGATTTAGAACTGCATTTGCACTACGCAAACCCACACTGACGTAATGGGACTGCAGTGGTGTACTTTCTGTCCCTGGTAGCCTCAGAAAGGCATCAGCCAAGGATTCACACCCACTATGCAGTCTGCACCACCTCTTTTTAAAGGAGGAGGGATTCCATATTAACAGGGATACTGCCCCACAGCAAATAGGAGAGGAATGTGGGTGAATAGCTCTCCGCAGCAACAGAGGGTCCAGGGACGGGGGGTCACTTTCTCCCAAAATTGTTGAAGGCACAGATGCTGTTTCGGGTTAGGAGGTGGCCAGAGCACAGGGTGTTCCTTTGGTTTACAAAGTGCCATTATTCTCCACTCTGAATTTTGCCATCAAAGAACAGTCTTTTCATGCAAAATGATAACGGTAAAGGAATGATAAAACATCCTGTGTTATCTTATGTATGCACTTGGGTCTTAGGCCCTCCAAATAATATGCACTGGACCACAGCTGAAGCCAGACCCACCCTAAAGTGAAATCTTTTTAAATGGTAACAATTGTTCTAATCAATAAACCTTTAAACTATGCACTGCGGAATAGCTTATGGTCTTGAGGCTATGCAGAATATACATTTTTGGGGTTCGGCTAAATGAAGATGCAGAAAATGCAAATTCCCTTAATTTCCTTGAAGTTGCAGAAAACTATATAGTGTTTTTCTCCATTCTTCAAACCAGCTTATGGAAATACATGAATGTGGAAGAGGGCAAGTGAGCGAGAATTCTGGAGCTGGTAGTTTTTTTTTACTTTAACAACAGAATTTTATTCTTAGTTCCTCTAACGGATGTATCATTCAATATATTTTTAGTTTATACTTGCAATATACAAGTCAGACAATGGAGCATTCGTGTTTGAAAGCCAAAAAGAGGAAGCAGAGCTACACCAATAAAGTGGATTTTTGTTTCAAAATCTACAGGTTTCAATGGAGTTTTGTATTGTATTGGCTCTACTTTTGTTCCCAACTTCTGTCATTTCCAGTGTCGCTAATGACTGCTATTGGGGGGGGGGTAATTATATTGGTGGGCACAACTGTTGCTCAATTAATTGTATTATGCTATAAACAGTAAAATACTCAACTTTATTGAAGTCAATGTGTCAGCCAAGAACTGTGTTAACTGAATCTGCACTAGAAAGTGGGACATGTACATTAACTACATATAAAAATAGTAAATTTAATTCTTTGTTGCATGTCCTCTAGCATAGTAGCAAGAACATCCAGCTGTCATTATCTTCTCATATTGTGTATATGTGTGCATACGCATGTATATACACACATATACACATGCAGGCGGAATGTAACTAAATAGTTGGGCTAGCACAAGGATTAGTGCTATCCAACGGGATTTCCCCGCTCTCCTCCTCCTGCACATGCCCCTCACTGCCCCCAAATTGCTCTAGAGGGCTGGAGAAAGCCTCAGAACATGTTTAGGCTGTTCGTGGGGGGTGGGGGGTGGGAAGAGGGCAGGAATGTTCCCTTGCTCAAGGAGAAATTCGTCTCCAGGCAGAACATTCACCTTAGTGCTACATTATATACAACCCCAAATGCACACATACAAATATTTAGAAAACAGAACATACATGGGGATTGTATAAGCTTTGCATCTCAGCCTGGGTTTTGTAATTTATGAACACAATTAAAGTACTATAAGTTTGCAAAGTAGTGAAGTATCTGGAGGAGTATGAAAAAATGTAACAATTTCAGTGCCCCCCCCTACTCTGAAATTTGATTTGTACAGCCAATTCTATTTAAAAACAACAGCAGCAGCAACAAAAAATTACCCACACTTGAGGCAAGTGTCTGTTATCAAGGCCCTAGGCTGCCAATTCTGGTCCTTGGCTGTACAAGTTGGTTTTTAAAAAACACTGTTTAAACATACAGCACCATCAACGTGCCTCAGAATGCACTCTAACATAGAGCACAAAATACAAACACTACAGAGTGCAAGTCTAACCATCTCCACAGAGGGAAAGTACAGAGGTTAGAAGTATGCATGTGGCTTAAAACAAGACACTTTCAAAATGTCATCTCTCTTCCATACTGAACATTTGAATGGCATCACATACAAAAGTGAAAACATAAAAGCAGCTGTTGGTTTCTCACTTGTAGGTGTCATACTTTTTTTTAAAAGTAGTGTAATCTATATATAAAAAATAAAAGATGCTGATGCAGGGAAAACAAACTAATAACCAGGGATGCCTGGTTATTCAAATGAACCCAGATTACCTCCCTTTCAGTAATTATGTCTTTTAGCAAATAGAGAAAAGTTGTCCTCTGGCCTTTAGTAAACAAAATTCTAGCAATGATCCAAGGCTTCCTTCCACCTGATTCCAAACCTGCTCAGCATCTCTCAACTAAATCATCGTCCCACCCACCAGGAAAAGTGCACTTTCAATAACAGATACAAAAATAGATTGGCACGTTGTTGACACAGTGAAGGTATCTTGCGCAACCTGTCATTGCTTTAGGAATCCTTTTGTACTATGGAAACTGCTTCTAGGAAAGCTGATGAGGTTTCCACAGGAGCAGTATGTATAGTTTAAATAAAGTGTGAAATGAAGGCTGCTGTTTTATCTTCCTTCTACTCGCAGGAAAGTTTATGGGGAACTCAAGGAAGTTCTTTTTCTTTTTTTTGTCCAAGTGGTGTGAATCTGCTCCACCCACTGCTCACTCACATGCAACTCATTCATCACTTGCGTCGAGTAGTTAAAACAGTTCGTCTAGCCTGAGAGTCTTAAGGAATTATTCCTACGATCAGGTTGAAAAGCTGCACTGAAAAGAGAACAAAGGGTGTTGGGGCATCTGTGCCCCTATTTTTGCATTTCCAGTAGTAACTGCTGCTCTTCTGAGCTCAACAGGGAACAAAAAGTTTTTAAACCCCTCCCTCTTCTTGGAAGGGTAGCCTGTGCTAGGAATTCTGGATCAAGCGTCTATAATGTGGCATCACTTCATGTTCAGGTAGATGGAGAGCGAATTCCAAGGCCACTAACACTGGGAATTCAAAGGCAATCAGCTCCCTCCTGTTCAATCGGAACTTCTCTTCCAGTTTCTACAACAAAGCCAAACAGATTGGTGGTATTAGTCATGTACTTTAAACAGCTTCTTCCAATTGCACTTTCAAGTTTAAAATAGGTATTTTTGGTCTTAAAATTACATCTAGCCTTTCTGAAGCAGCTAACAAACAAAGGCCAGTGCATGATATAATGAAAACATAGCAATTCCTTCCATCTGCTGGGTCAACCCTCCTTCACTGCTACTTTTTTGGGCAAAGGTTTGTGGCCTGGAGGTACTTACATCGATAAGATGTTTCACATCATGCTTTTTGAGGTCACTGCCGATTTTGGCAGCTAGTAGGACACATGCTCCAGCACAGAGCTTTCTGTTCTGCTTGTTGAGTTTCCCCTTGAGAGCAAGCTTCTCAAAATAGACGAAGGCCATAGCCACGGTGGGTTCCTCAAAACCACAGTCTTCTTGAGCTAGTTTGCGCATCTCTCGCTTCAGGCTGAAAGGGGAGGGAAACGTGTGTTGCTGAAGAAACTCAAAGATTGTACTAGCAATACCTATAATTCAGAAGGCTTGCCTAAACACCACCAGTAAACTGCCAATATATCGTACTGCTATGCTTCACTCTCAGCACCTGCAAATGTAAAGTGTCCCCTGAATTTCTGAACATTGAATTTGAAACAAAATAAAATAATAATAATAATAATATCCTTCGTTTTTGGTCCAAAAATATTATTGCAAGTCTTGAATGTCTAACTTCCATCATATTGGACAAGACGGTGGACTGGAGGCAAGGAAACAGAAGCAGGCAAAGGAATTGGAGTTCCTGAAATACTAATGTTCTGGCCCAATGACAGCTCTTCCATAATTCCTTCTGCTCCCTAACTTTTAAATATCTGCTGGTGCAGAGGATGGAAAAGGTGTTGATACAACACCTGTACAAATAGGACAGGGGCACAAAGGATACAGCACGACATTATCCCATTGTATTCCCATACCCCCCTATGGTGGCCTTGGCTGCTCATAATTATTAATGGAATATTTTGCCATCACATCTGTACCTTGTTGTGCTTCCCTGTATGCAACTCTAGGAGCCTGCTGAACACTGAGAAATAACAATTTGTGAAGTTTGCAATGCAGCAGACATCTTTGTACCAACACGTCTTCAATTCAACAATAGAAGAAAAACCTTTCAACTATTAAAATATACCCACGATTAAGTCTTACTATCATTTGGTTGCAACAGCTTTCACTAATTTCAGAAACTCCGTTTTTCAGCAGCTTTCACAAGAACATTCACATCCTTGTTCTTACCTTTCTGTTCCTTTAGATATTTAAAAACACTGCAGGACCATAATATATATTTAGTCTAAGCAAACAGATGGTTTCTTCTGTAACAATGGCCTTTGGAGGCCTTTCAGAAAACCTACTGTTAATATTTTACTTCAATCTACCAAACCTATTAAGGGTAGCTGCGTAGCAATGGTACCTTCTTATTTTACTGAGTGTCAGCTTGATGTAAGGAAACTTTTCCTTGAAGGTCTCATTCATATCTTTCTTAAGGTCTGATGGCTTCACATAATCAATTACTGTTGTCTGTAAAAGATCAGGGGGGGAATTCAAGGTGAATTTTCTCAAAATTTCCAGTAGAATGTGCAAAAATAAGTAATAGTTGCATGTTGTTATCTTAAAAATGATCTTAAGTACACTCCGGCAATAGCCATCAAGAAGATTATTGTTTCAGAGGGACATCAATTTTATTCCATCACCATAAAATGCAACAGAAGATTATTTGGTACTTTAAAAAATTGCTACCTTGGCATAAACAGTCATGATCTAGAATTCATTTTATCAAATGCATGTTGTGATTGTTACTTGGTATGTGTGTGCACATGCACCCACCCACATTTACACTTTATTTTTGTTGTAAACAGTAGGGTCAAGAGGCCATAAATGCAAGGGTAGCAACAGGTTAATGAATGGATCACTCTTATAGTGCTCCTCTAGATAACCTATTTTTGGAGCATTCACTCTCATTAGTTTGTGGGGAGGTTATATGAGAACATACACTCATTCCGCATTCATCTTCATTTGCTTGCAGGAAGTTTATACATCTTTCTGTATACATTCAGCTCACACTTTTCAATGTACTTCCCCATCACTTTCGTAAACTGCAAAAAGTTAAAGTTTTGGTTTTTTTTTACAAAAAGTGGCTTTGTTGTGCTAGAGCAACAGAATGCTTAAAACCACTTTAATAATACACATTCTTTGTTACTGTTCAAAGACCCACAAAACAGGTTCAAAAGCAGAATGCAGCAGAGATACAGAGATTCCAAGGCTGTCACTAAATTTTATCCAAAGCATGTTGATTTCTATTTCCTATTAGCTGCAAGAGAAATTTTGCCACGGCCAGGGTAATATTATTTGACTTATCTTTAAGAAGATACTTGAGATAGAATGTTTCAGAATTTCTATGTAAATTTACCAATAAGGAAAAATACTTTACATTTCTTAATATGCTCTTTCCCCCTTGCAAAATACTGAGAGGTGCCCATATTTACATGAGCTGGTACTATTGAGAATACTATCTTTTCAGCTATGGCATGTTAAATTAACACCTGCAGTGGGAAAGAACCTCAGAGTCCCAATTAAGTCTGAATTAAAATAATTAAATTTGCTGATGAAATTTTAGCTCAGTAATTTTACACTAAAGTTTCCCTCTAAAGCAGTGCTTTTCAGCCAGTGTGCCCTGGCACCCTGGGGTGCCTTGTATGATGGTGACGGGTGCCGCAGGCAACACTGGCCTCTGTCCCTCTTTCCTTCCCTCCTCTGAGGCCCTCTTGCATCTCTGCATCCCAAAAGCTTTCGTGGCTGTTTGTTGCAGCAGCCCTGGCTACAAGTTCCCCAGGTGAGTGGTGCCTCTGGGGCTGGCTAGGGGGTGCAGGTTGCCAGGAGCTGAGGTGGCCTCAGAGTAAGCAAGCAAGCGGGTGAGGGAGCCCAGTCAGCCAGTCCACTAGCCCTTGCTGTTGGGAATGGACAGACAAGTGGGAGGCAAATATGCGCTGCACTAGCCTTACTTGTGCTTGCTGTGTGCAAGGCTTGCCTGGGAGCTGAGTGCCCAATGCTGAAGGGGAGCCTTTCCACCATGCAGTGCCAGCAGTGCCTGCTGCTGCCACTGCTGCCTTCCAAGGTAAGATGCTGGCCTCACGTTCACCTTCGGCTAGCCTCCTTTGGGCCATTAACACTGGGGCATCCTCTTCCCAGGCCACTGTGGGGCAATATGAGGAGGCACCTCTCTTTGGGGTTGGGGGGCAGCTCAGAGATGAGGGGCAGCAGCAGCGGCTGCAGCTGCCCAGAGAACTCCCAAGGAGAGGAGGCTGGGGAAACATTCCACAAGGGAGGGTGTTTGAAAAAGGGTGAGAGGCTGCCTGCTCTGCAGGCAAGGGGTGACATAACTGGAGTCCTGAGCCCCCCAGGGGTGCTGCAGAAAGAATGTAATTGGTCAAGGGAGCCATGGACTCATTAAGATTGAAAACCTCTGCTCTAAAGTATTTTTATTGAAGTATAGTGACATTTAGGTAACTCAAAATATTCTCCCATTGGTTCTGAGTGGTTCCATTTATAAAGTCTACCCATTTGTTCTCTTGCATAGAGACTGCCTTGTTTGATGTAGACAACAGAGGAAACTCTTGGTAAGTGATGACATATCTTATACTGAGAGATGAGCAGGTGAAGGAAGCTGATATTAGAAATTCTGCTATAGTTTTGCCAAAGCTGATATGAAGATAGTGTTGTTGTGATTAAGAAACTACTTATAGTAACAGACTGCCTTGACATACAGGCAACTCCCAATTTATGTTCCAAGGCACTGCATGTTTAAGTAAAATTGCATATATTCGAAACACCACTGGAAAAGCCTGCAAACACCCTATTCCGCCTCCACCCCACTCCTTTCGGGTCACTCTCGGTTTCGACATGATGCACGTGTGCACAATTGCACACATATCGGATGTGCCTAAAATTGCTGCTTCCTGAATATACTTCCTTTCTTGCCCTATGTTTCTTTGGTAATTAAGGCAACACTCCAACATACACTTAACCTGGAATTAGGTAAAGGTAAAGGGACCCCTGACCATTAGGTCCAGTCGTGACCGACTCTGGGGTTGCGCGCTCATCTCGCATTATTGGCCGAGGGAGCCGGCGTATAGCTTCCAGGTCATGTGGCCAGCATGACAAAGCCGCTTCTGGCAAACCAGAGCAGCACATGGAAACACCGTTTACCTTCCCGCTGTAGCGGTTCCTATTTATCTACTTGCATTTTGACGTGCTTTCGAACTGCTAGGTTGGCAGGAGCTGGGACCAAGATAATAATGCGAGATAACCTGGAATTACGTCCCACTGAATCAGCGGAGTTTACTTTTGAGTAGACATGTACGGAATTGTTCTGCAAGCTTGGCCAATGATCAGATATGATGGGAGTTGTAGTTCCAACAACATCTAGAAGGCCAGAGGTTCTCCATCTGTTGTAGAAGCTACAAGTTTTAAGGTGTATATACGTTGGGTCACTCTCCTCTTACTTCAAGTTAAGCCTTTGCCTGTTCTTCCCACGAAAACTGCAAAACCATTCACACACTTTTCTATGATATCATTTAAACTGGATGGTTTGAAAAGTGCACCTTGGAATTCTGGGTAGCAGGAACACTGAGTGACACAGCACACTTTATAGAACAACATATGTTTGGCCAGATGCTGACCTTTTCTATCTATTCCCAAAGTCCAAGTACAGAGTTCTGTTTCCCCCCGAAGTACATAACACTTGTGCAAAACGTTTAGAAAAAGAAGTCTGAGTGCTACGCTATTACACTTTCAGTATTCTTTTGAGTAAATGCCAAGAAAGAAACTGCACAAGTCTACAGGGAAATTCACGAATATATTCCAAAATGGTTTATAAATTAGTTCAGAAACAATTCAGGCAAGGAAGTGCCCTCTCTCAGATATTCATGTGTACGTATGTTGTTTTTATGAAAGTGCCCCATGACGAATATCACTGGTACTTACTAAGCTAATGGATTCAGAGGAATGCTAAGTGTCACATCCTTTACACTGGAAGGGCCCTTCCTCCCTTAATATATTAATTCTGTTATTTCTGTTCAGTTGTTAGGGCTCAGTACTTGACAGAAAAGGCTACCAACACCCTCCAGTTCTGCCTATATATATTGTGTACACTAGCTTTCTCTTACATTCCAGCTTCTCAAACTGCAACAGCAAATTATATTACCTTTTAGAATATGGTTGGTTTGGTAAGTCCCTAAAGTGAGTCGCATATATTAATATGGCATGTCCTTAAAAAGCAAGGGACATGAAAATATTGTTAGCACTTAAAACTTGGGAGAAAAGCTGGCATGCATCCACTGGAACTGGTAGCTATTTATCCTGGCAGGCATTCAATTCTGCAGCCAGACACAGCAAACACAGCAGTGACCTGCCATTGCCTTTGGTGGAATGAACAGCTAAACTATGAGCTGCCCTCCTGTAGTCTGAGCCTTTGCCATGGCCTACCATTGAGACAAATAATTGTGGAGACTTCTTTGCAATCTAAAGTTATTCTGAATCATTCTTGGAAGTTGTCCAGCAACCAAAAATATAAGAAGTTGAAGCAAAATCAAGTAGTACGGTAGATATCCATCCCTAGACAGACTTGTTTTCTACAATAATTTCCAAGCCAGAAAAAAAAATCAGAAATATAACTCAAGTCACTAACCCAGGCATCCCCAAACTGCGGCCCTCCAGATGTTTTGGCCTACAACTCGCATGATCCCTAGCTAACAGGACCAGTGGTCAGGGATGATGGGAATTGTAGTCCAAAACATCTGGAGGGCTGAAGTTTGGGGGTGCCTGCACTAACCCATTGGAAGAAAGCTCCCTCTAAGTATTGTAAGAAACATTAGCCATGCACATTTTTCTATGTCTGCACACCTAATATCATGTGGCAGCAACAGTTGTGGTTCAGATGAAGTCGCTCCGTTCATAGGTGCATTGAGCTGCACTCAAATGCCATAAATGTAGATGAGAATATTCACGACCAGACCTACTGATTTGGTTTCATAGTTGGTAAAATCACTCTGCAAAACGTCCAGCACTGTGACTGAGTCCTGTTAACAGTGACTGGCAGCAGCTTAACTAGGTTTCAGGCAGGGGTCTTTCCCAGCCCAACCGGGAGGTGCATGGACTGGGCACTGGAACTTCTGCACACAAACTGTGTGCTACACCACTGAGCTACAGAGCTTCCTCCAACTGATTTGTCAAATGTCATCCCTTCTCTCATTTGTCAAAACACGAGTTTGCATCCAGTTGTGCTTCACATTGAAATTAATGTAAAAAAGAAAAACCATAATAATCTCAAGTCCAAGGGTTTTCAATGAGACTTAAGCATGACTAAATTGCTTTGGACTGAACCCATCCAATACTTCATCAATGTTCGTGCTAGTAACCTTTCAAAACTGAAAGAATGAATTGTGTGTGTGCAACTGTGATAGCACAATTCAGTACCATGAAGCCTGTATGTAGTATAAAGGATAGGCTCTACATAGGTAATGTAGAGCAGCTGTGGTTGTGGCTCTCTGCTTCATGGAAATTATGAATAGTTTATGTGCCCAAGGTCTGTGACAGAATTTTAAATACAGTCTTGGGGATTCCTTTTATCATCACCAGAAGAAAAGGATCACTGCAAAAGGCAACTGAATATTTTATGCCAGACTGTACTGCAGGAATAAAGAAATATTTGGTGCCTCTACATGGAAAGCACAAGTGACATTTGTCAAGAAAATTATCACCAGCTTGTACTTTTTAAGTGTTCTCGGTAAATCAATATTACACATTTGCATCCCTTATAGTATCCTAGATACAGGAGTTGGCATTATAATCAAGAAGGCACATAAAACTGAAACAGTTAATCAGTCTGAAAAGTGCCTGTCTCCACCAACTGCTTGCATGTTGCCACACTGTAAACAGCAGCAAAAAAGAAAAGGAAAATTGTACCAACTTTATAAAAATAAAAAAATAAAAGTCTGCTGATTCTATGATTCCTATGGCAGATGGTTGTGTGATGATTTATTATAGAACATGTTCTCTGGTTTAAGAAGAATATTTGTTGGCAAGCAGCATCTGTTGTATTTCTGCCTGCTGTTCAGGTGTTTTAAAAGCACAGAGATTCCATCAGGGGAAAAAGATGGCAATTCAAATGTAGCCAAACTGCAGTCCAAGCTTGTCTTCTGTCCTTCCTAAAGCATGGTGGGCAGAAGATTGGGATCTACTGGTGGTACATCTCTGGGTGATTTGCAGTAGATCAGCAAGGATTCCCGACTCCCAATTGTTTAACTATAGCAAAGCTAAATTACACTCTCTTCCTACCCCATTCCAAATAAATACTGTACTGAAATTGGGGGTAACCAGGTCCAAATTTGTATGTGGAAAGACTGAGCTCCTGGTACTCTTTCAGCAGTTACGAAGAAACACCATTATATTTAATTCTAAGTGTATGACTTCTGCATACACAGTTTCATACATACACTTGGTGGAAACTGCGGTTCCAGCACGAGACGAATTAAGTCTAGCCTCCTAGAACATAATCAGAATCTCAAGTGACAAGTTCCATACTAAACTACATTCTTGATATCGCTGGTGAAAATGCACCACATGGTGTCTCTTTCACCTTATTGTTATTGTTGTTATTATGTTGTTATTATTATTGGTTTCTATTTGTTGCTCATGTAGGATATTTTGTTTTTTAACGCTTGATGCTTTGCTGTGTTTTTATATATGTTGTAAGCCGCTCAGAGTGGCTGAGGAAACCCAGCAAGATGGGCGGGATATAAATTAAATTATTATTTATTATTATTGTATCAAATTCTGTAGTTGTCACTTGGTCCGTTATAATTCCATCCATCCTGCTGACAGAATTCTATTCAAAAGGCTAGAATAACAGAAGAGACAATGCCTAACTGTTGCTTTATTCTGAATGCAGTAGACAAAAGCCAATTTACACCACTACTTGTCCTGACCATCTCATATGTCTCAGTGCTCCCACACCCCAATATGAGTGTGTGTGTGTGTGTGTGTGTGTGTGTGTGTGTTCCTTGTCTCACTCACTCCACTTAGTTTGTGTCCACACCCATAAGAGACAATAATTTCTATAAGGCTGCAGCTGCCAAGCTCTAATGACAAAAGCCTGCCAACTAATGAAAGTTTAATTACACACCAGAGCTCAACATAGAGAGAACAAAATGTTCCATGCTGACATAAGGGCTACTCTTTACTCTGCCCACTTGTGAAATGTGGTAATTAAAGCTGTATTCTATTCAGGACTACAGGCCTATCTGCTACTGTATACAGTAGTTTTAAGAGCCAAATTAGATGTGACAATGGGCGCCATGTTTTACGGTATCTTCGTATGCTGTGTTCATGTATAAAGTGTGTGGGAAAGAGACTAAGATCAAAAGGAGAGAGTGAGTGGGCGAGAGGAGCTAAGTAGGAAAATAGTTACATGTTCTTTGAATAAAATAAAAAAATAAACTAAATGACAAACCTTAGATTTTCGGCCAATGAAATACAGTAGCATAATGTCGTTTGCCCTTTCATTGATCCACAGCAGCTTTCATATCCCCAAAGGCAAAGCATTTGTCATTTATAACTAGGATTCTTAAGTTGTTACTCTCAGCAGAGATAAAGAGCAATCGGTTTAAGTAAGACAAATTAAGGCTTCAAAGTTTTAGCCAGTGTATAATTCACGTTCAATTTTGTCACATTATCAAACACTACTCACCATATATGAAGGGAATATTAACACCCGCTTGTGCTTCCCACACGGCCACTGAGGATCATCCAAAAGATTAGGGTTGTACTCAATATAATCTCCCAGGTCACTGCCTATGAAGAAGATCAATGCATACAAGCAACTGCATAAGGATGTGAGCGACATAAAATAATAAATAATGGAAGACAAGCTTACAGTCGAATTGCAAAACACTGCCTTTGCCTGTGCAATTCAGTTTCTGAAGTGTATAGTTAAAACTGTGAAGGTGAATGTTGATGTGGTCTTCAGTGGCAATCTAGGGATGGGCAAGGAGCACTGAAGCAAAAAAGCAACATACTTAACCAAACAAGCCAGAAGATGTGCATTGGGAAAGATTACAGGCTTCCTACCTGAATGAACATAATGTAATCTATGAATTTTAAATCAGCTCCATTAATAGACAGCAATGGATATATATATATTTCCATATAATGTTCATAAGTGGACTTACTGAAGATAGAACAATGTTAATGAAAGCCCTAATGTACAAATGGCTGCACTGCATTGAGCAACCCTTTAACATATCTGGACTCGAGAGTGCACAGTCCATAGGTCATGCAACAACGGCCAAAAATCCTTGCTACTGGTAGATACAGCTAAAAGAGTTCCAGGGTGCCCTGAGTGTCGGTCATGAGCTACCACGAAATCTTCCAACAATATTAGAAGGGTCAGCAGCTGTTGTGGGGCCCAGGGGTTGTGCAATAGCTAGATCTCATGGGCTTGGGGAAGATTGCAGAGGTTCACGGAATGCAGCTGAAGACAATCATGCCAATCTATTCCATAAAGTTCCATTTAGGCTGAGGACTCAAATGCACATGTATTCTAAAATGTTACCTCCATCCATGCTCCCTTGGGTGCTGTTAGCCCTTCCCAATGAAAGGCTACGATGGCTTGCATTGCGAAATTGTGAGAAGGATGAGGTGGAGTCTATCGTGTTTCTTCGTCCTCCCAAAGCGTTGGTTGGGAAGAGAAACTGGGTGTAAGAAACAGTCTAAGAAGAAGAAAAAGAGACACGCAATGTTGTTTTTTTATTGCTCTACAACAACATAGAAGGTCATGTACAGAACCTGTTTACTTTAAACCTGAATTTCAAGAACTTAATGTTTTGAATTTTTACAGATGCTTAGAAGCCACTGTTTCCTTAAAAATAATAAGAGAATACTGTTGCTTAAAAACAGTTAACTATAGGATACAAATGTGATTTGACATTTGGTTCAGGAGATTATATGTTGGTAGGATAAGTAGTCTTACCTTCCCATTGGCTCCCAATTCCACACCTTCAAGGCCAACTATGTCTTTCAAGCAAACCCCTGCTGCAACATGGCATGGCCTCCCACCTTCTGCTTTCATATCCCTGGGAAGTAGAAGCCGGTGGTTAATATATTTTGCATGTAACTAGTTATAAATTTTGTTTGTTCAACGCCCTTTCTCAAACACAAGTAAGAAAATAATGATAATTATGTAGAACAGGACTCTCTTGCCAAAATTTTATAAGCTAATACTAATAATGAACACAAAATCAGAACATTCTTGCCCAGGGAAGCAAGCACATTTGTATCATTAAGCAGAAATAACATTTATTGGATTATCTGAATATGGATACGGACCTAAAAAAACCTTTGCGGGAGTTCTGCGGGGCATTCTCTCTTTAAGGGAGAACAATGGCCCAACACTTCAGCATGTGAATAATTTAAAGCGCAATTAAAAATTAACCAGATTTTTTTAAAAACCTGAGAACAAAATTGAAAAGCCAATGCTTGTGCAACAGAAGCCTCAGAACACAATGCTTTTTTTGAAATCTTATGCACTGTATTTACATGCAGTTCAAAATATGGGGGGCCCCTGCTTATGAGACCTGGGGAAGGAACTTGTGGCCAAAAAGCTGCGTGAGGCACCAACTTTCCGTAGGTGGGGGGGGGGCTGGGGGGTGGAAGAAGGAGAAAGAGAAGGGGCTGACAGAAAGAAAGGGGGTAGCCCTGCTCACTTTTGGTTCCTGTGTACTGCCATCATGCAGGCCCCAGCAGATTAATCCTTTGACAGTATAAGGTTCTCCACCCTTGTGGTAGACAGATGAAGTCTTATAATAGTCTCTTATTTCAAATTCATGGAAACTGAGAGTAAGGGTCAAATTAAATGTGGACTTAAATGTGACCATACCAGTTTTTGAAAATAAAAATAGTTGTTAGTTGTGTATAGAGGATGACTACAGCATATGGGTGAAATTTTACTCCTTCCTCTCCTGCTGCAGTCCTGAGGAAAATTCCTCCTCAGAAACTGGATTCGTTTGGAGTAGGTGCCCCGTGGAACGCTGTCCCATCGGATGTCAAGGACATTAACATCTATATAACTCTTTGAAGACATCTGAAGGCAGACCTGTGTAGGGAAGTTTTTAATGTATTGTGTTTTTATCTTTTGTTGGAAGCTGCCCAGTGTGGCTAGGGCAACCCAGTCAGATGAGCGGGGTAAAATAATAATAATAATAATGAGGAGGAGGAGGAGGAGGAGGAGGAATCTCCCACTAGTACAAAGGCAAATACCAGTTTCAGAAGAGGAATTTGAAAAAGTAGATGCAAGCCCCTGAGAGCATTTCTCCAGTATTAAAAGAGCTCCATTGGCCTTTAATTAATTTCTGGGCACAATTTAAAGTGTTGGTTTTAACCATTAAAGCTTGCATGTGGAAACCTACTAGTGATGGATGGGGCCAGAGGCATACCTGGCACAAAAAATGTTGTTGCTGTTGTTTATTATTATTATTTTAAGACCATCAGAAGAGCTTGGACCCAAAGGAGGAGGAGGAGGGACACAATACCTTGCCTAAGAATATACTGTCCTCAGGAAGCCCTTCCTGAGAGTGGTATGGAAAGGGAAGGAAGGGTAGAGGCTGGCAATATTAACCCTGCCTTGCCATATGAGAATCCCTTGCAGACAATCACAGTGCTTAGAAATAGGACTGTCAGGTCATGCACCCACAGCAGTGACCAGAGGAAGAATGACCACTGGGATGACAACAGAGAGAAGATACGCCATGGTGCATCTGTAGCAGCACAACTGGTGCCTTCATCTGCCCCAGCTGCAACAAAACATGTCTCTCCTGTATTGGTCTCTACAGCCAAAAGCAGGCACTGTAACTACCATGGTTTGACTTTACTCCCAAAGGCACACTCTTCCACTGTCTCTTGAGACCAATGCCAACAAGTACAGTACAGATGAGATGGTACCAAATGAATAAAATTTTGAGGTACAGTCTACAGAAGCAAGCTTTCTCAGAACATACTGCAAGGCCCCGTCAAAAGGAGGCGGAACTTCCTTAGGTACAATTCCCTTCCTCTCTGTTCCCCGCAGCACAGCACATGGACTTTCAACAGTCCCTTGGGCCACTTGAAAGGTAAAATCCCACTGTGTTGCAATGCCAAGGAACATGATTGTACTGGTGCCAGTTTGAAGTTGTGGCACTGCACTGGCACTACAATCCTTCATCTCTAGTGCTATGGTTGTGCAGATTGACACACCACAGGCCTTTCAAGAACCTTTTTTTTTTTTAAGAAAAAGAAAGCGATTTTTGAGAGCTGACAGAACAGTCCAGAAGTATGATTAAAGGATTGCATTTGGTTTGAAGTGCAACCTCTATCTATAAAAACCTTTATTTCAGATACACCACACTATTAATGAATACTCTGTACATCACAAATAACAATATAACTTTCTTTGATTTCAAAGACAAACGATTCCTAGTTATAGCACACAGCAGCTTCTCACTTGGTTCAGAGTATGCCACATTGTGATAAGGCCAACTGCAGATCTCAAATGCAGTTCCTGTTCACTTCTTTTGGAAGTGCAAATACTGACCATCTGTCATGGGCAAACATTTTTAATTAAGTTTACCATTTTTTAGAAATGTCATCTGCAACATCCCTGATGTATGTAGCACATAACATTTACCCAGAAAAACTCAACAGGTATGAAACAAATATACATACCCAACATGGCTACAGTCCCGATACGGCAGCACTGAAAATATGCTGCAGAAGGATCTTCTGCCACTAATAAGGACTATTCTAGAAAACAAATAAAGTAAAGGCTATGATAGAGGGTAGCAAATCCAGCAATTCAATTCAAACTTAAAACTTTGCTTGGCAAAAACTGCTTTCCGCTATCCTACTTTTCTTTCTATTGCACTGTTGCAGACGAACTGGATCTATTCTCACTCACAAACTGCACTGTATGTTGCACTTACCAACATCTGACAGGCCAAGCACCATAAAGTGACATAGAACAAGGGAGGCTTAACACTTGGTTATCAGTGCTTTAAGAGAGATCACTACTAATCATATCTCCAGTGGGACAAAAGGAGGAAAGAGCCTTATGCATAGCAGCCTGGGTGCAGAATTAAAAGCTTGAGACTTGGGCCAATGCATATCCACAATTAGTTTGCTCTTGCTGCACCATCCTGAGATTCAAACGGTCAATGGGGGGGGGGAGTGACTTTAATAACGTGAAAGCTGGTCCTCTTAATTTTGGCTAAAGAAATTGAATAAAAATAAGTTGGTAACCCTACTTCACTTGTTCAAACATGGTTTACTTTGAGTTCTACAAATAATATATTTAAGAAAGTATGTGTGTGTGTGTGTGTGTGTGTGTGTGTGAGAGAGAGAGAGAGAGAGAGAGAGAGAGAGAGAGAGAGAAGAAGAAGAAGAAGAAGAAGAAGAAGAAGAAGAAGAAGAAGAAGAAGAAGAAGAAGAAGAAGAAGAAGAAGAAGAAGAAGAAGAAGAAGAAGAAGAAGAAGAAGAAGAAGAAGAAGAAGAAGTATCTGTCTTTGGATGTTTTGGTCTGGTTACTGGCATAAGCCTCCAGGAAAACAACCAACAACTGTCACTGTTTTTTTGTCACTTTCATAATTTCACATATCTTTGACAAGGCAGCCCAAGGGAAACTATTAATGGGTCAGACAGCTGTGTTTTGTTTTTGTTTTTTAAACACAGTGCTGTGCCAGAAATGGTTGAGAAATAAATGGGTCCTCTAGTCCAGAGTTCATAAATGCAACGATAATTGGAGTCTGCCGAACAGATGACAATACCACCACTTCTGCATTAAGAGATCTAAAATCAAACAGATGGCTTCACTCCACGGTGTTTCCCACACAAAATTTACACTAACTACTGGAGTTCAGAGCAGTAATTAAGTCTGCAAAAGCATCTGACTTGCCAGCCTTTTCAGAGCATGTAATCTAATGTCCCTGTATGCAATGAATTTTGCATGAATTGTGCAAGGCTTCCAACTGTAAGTGCAGACAGAACTGGAGGGAATAGGCCATGTTAGATACCAACCTACTAGGAATGCTCCTTTAACCTCAGCATGCAATTGTGCAAGCAGTGAACATCAGGAACCACTTACAATGAACTCTTCACCCTTCAGGTGAGGATTATAAATCATCATTAGCATGCAATTCTACTTATAATTGTGTTGTCCTATTGCAAGCAAAGAGGAAAACGTCCTACAAAGCACAGCATCGGAATATAGAACAAGATGCAGATACTGATCAGCCATTTCCCTTAAAATTAAAAGTATTCGTGATGAAACAGAAACCCTTGTTGAAACTTCACACGTATAAAGGATTTAGTTAGCCTATAGCTCTACAAGGAGGCAAATACCCAAAGGTATTTCAAAGCATGTTCAGTCACATCAGTGGGGCAAATATCTTTGATACTACATACCAAAAGAAAGCTCACTATGAACATTAGGGGAAGTATCAGAGGGAGAGCACACACTTTGAATGCAGAAGATCTCATGCTACAGCCCTGGCACTGCTGCTGAAAAGCCCCAGGCAGCAGAAGATGCGAAGGACCTCAATGTCTCAGTGCTGCCAGTCAGAGTAGGATATATTGTGTTAGACAGACAAACAGGCTGACCTGGTGGTATAAGGCAGCTTCCTATGTTTCTACAATGCAGTGTGCTGTACTCTTAATCTGAAGCATGCTGAACTATCTGGTCAACTCCAAACATTAATCATGCTGGGAAACAGGATTGAACAGAAGTGTGGCCTGCTGCTGAGGCAGAAGCAGGGTTCTTAAACCGTCAACACAAAATGGCTCAGGCAAGTTTCATAAACACAAAAACAATACAGTACAGTACCTTATTTTTTTCACAAGTTGGAACACTTCTCATGGTGAATGGCTGACAAGGGATCTAGCTACTAAAAAGGAGCTCTCTGTTTTCCAAAGGCATTTTAGCACCCAAAGCTACTAGGTACTTGGAGCACTCAAAGTACTGTATCTCCTCACCCACCAAAAGCCCCTCAGGCAGGTTGCTGAAATTCCTTGGCCTGACTATGCCCCTACATTCATCCTAACTACTTCCAAAAGCTTAGCAAGCACCAGAAGAGACATCCGCTCTTGGATAGAGCCTTGCATGCTGTACTGTTTTTAATATTCGGTTGGAAGCCGCCCAGAGTGGCTGAGGAAACCCAGCCAGATGGGCGGGGTATAAATAATATATTATTATTATTATTATTATTATTATTATTATTATTATTATTATTACAAGCTTTGGTCCCCACTCTCCATTCTGTACTTTTCATACCTGGAGATTCTTGATGGCTGCTGCTCACCCAGTGTAACCTCAGTTAGCTTCTAGGGCACCTGCTCACTATTTTTAAAGCCCAAGTGAGGCCCCTTGCGTAATACTGTATTTTATCTCCTTATAACATGCCTCCCTTTATAATTCCTGCACCTATAGAGCATACACCAAAAGTGTAACCAAGAAGAGAAATTTATTTCAACTGCTACCCTTGCCAATGTGTTTTGCCAGACAGATAATGTCTGGCTACCATGTTACAGGTAGGATAGAGATAAGCACCCATGGGACAAAGCTTCTATCCTTCAACTGAAAAGTGTATAAACTCTCACCTGCAATGCTGCTTGCAGTGTGGCTAGCAGCCCCACCCACATCCAGTGGTAGCCCAGGATGGAGAGGTTGCTCACTGTGGGTTTATCCTGCATCAGTGAGCACTTGTACACACTATCACTGGGCAGTGGAAAATTTGCCATTGCGGGTCCTGGGGCAATGATTTTTACATGATTTTTTTTAAACCATGTAGCCCAGCTTGAAGACTACAGAATACAGAGGTAATTCTCTGGATATATCTTGCTTTTCATTGCAGAGGATTCTTGGATTAGGAAATGTGGTGATCTGCATACAGAATCCAATTTTCACATGTAAAAAATGATCGTTGTCTCCTACAAAGGCACATTGCTCTTTGCCTGCAAAATACCTGCCATTCCTTGTATCATTCTGTCGCATATTCTTGATGAAATGAACCTTCTTAAAGTTCTTTGGTCTGGGTGAGCCTGACAGAGTCCGGCATCTGAAAAATAAAGCAATTGAAACCAATTAAGTTCTCTGCTGAATAGCCAAAATATCTCAACACAAAGGCAGGAAGGAAAGACTAGACAAATTATTCAGCTCACCATCCTCCACACTCAGGAGTCTGTAGCAATAACGAAAACAAGAATGTCTAGAAACAAAAGGGGCTTTAAAAAAATAATAGAATGAAGCAGTATATTTAAAAATAAAAAGCAGAAATTCCTGGATTCTGTTACAGAGCCTAGGAAAGATGAGATAGGGAAATGGAAGAATGATGTGCATTTTCATAACCATCAGAATTCTCTGTAATAGTGCAAACCAAAATGTTTTTCAGTTTTTAATAATGGGTAAAGTTCCTTTTGCTAACAAAAATAACTGGATTGTGCAAGGAGGTCTTCTCTAAAATATGTTTGCTTCCTCTCCCCCCCCCCTTTTAAGTCTGTTAACACACTCCCATTTACCCTGCATCCAGTATGCTCCCATCCCCTGGTTCGAGAAGTGATCTATACACAAAATTAGCCACAATGTGTATCTATCCTGTTGTTTCTTATACTGCATTTTGATGCATTTCCCTTAAAACCAGCTTTGATTATTGCGAGAGAGAGAAATGCCCTGTGTGTAAAGCAAGTAATGTGTACACAACCTAAGCTGTAGGAAAGCGGTGCAAAACGCACCACAGAATGGGACAGGTGTTACGTCTAGGTAATGTGTTGGACCAAAGGGAAGAGAAAGATCAAAGGCACCCAACAGAGGAAGAGCAAAGGATAAAGCACGATTAACTGAGGACTGATTGGTAACAGATGGTGCATGAATTGTGACAAGTGGATACAGTGGTCTAGGAAGGGATCGGAGGATAGGCGTGAGAGGTGTATATAGGATAAATGCACTGATGTAATGGAACACACAAAAATATGACAATGACGAGATGGAAGTGAAGGGATATGATAGCACGCAGAGAGCATGTTTTCGGCTTCAAAAGTGTATTGTCACATGGCCCTTTGCTGACAAGCAATCTTAAATCCAATGTATTTGATGGAGGGCCATTGATTCAGCTTTAGGCAGGGTAGCCAGATGAAAAGAGGACAGAGATCCTGCACCTTTAATAGTTGTACAAAAGACAGACTTTCAGCAGGCATAGCTTTCCATGCTGCCATTTCTCCCTCCACTCAACTATTCCTATCAGCAGTCACAATGGGCTCCAATTAGAAGAATCCCCACTGCGAGCAGAAGTCCACTGGAAGGAGAACCACGAGTAAACAATCTGAAATATTAAACATTATTTATTTCTTTGGGCAATTATAGCTGCATTTTAATAATTTATGACGGCACTTCACAATGCCCTCATGAATGCTTTGTTACATACGGTCTAAAAAGAACAGTCTCATTAAGAGGAAGCAACAGATTTTGCTATTCAGATTTTTTGACCCTTGGGAGATGGGGAAACGGTTCTGTTCAATTTGAATTGGGTGGATTTCAGTAGTAAATACTGATAAGCTATATTACTCAGGCCTTGTCCTATGGAGAAAAAATTCTGTCTTGCCAAGGGGCTGTACCACAGGCAAAATGCACAGGGTGTGTTACTTTTTAAATTCTGTATTGACCTGAATATAAGCCTCACTTTTTTCTCAAATTCCAACAGTGAAAAGTTAAAGTGTGGCTTATATTTGTGACCTTACGGCAGGGGTCCCCAAACTAAGGCCCGGGGGCTGGATGCGGCCCAATCACCTTCTCAATCTGGCCCATGGACGGTCCAGGAATCAGCGGGTTTTTACATGAGTAGAATGTGTGCTTTTATTTAAAATGCATCTCTGGGTTATTTGTGGGGCATAGGAATTTGTTCATTTTTTTTTTCAAAATATAGTCCGGCCCCCCACAAGGTCTGAGAGACAGTGGACTGGCCCACTGCTGGAAACGTTTGCTGACCCCTGCCTTACGGTATGCAGCCAGGACCACAGGGCAAACAGCGCCAGGAGTGCGGCAAAGCGGCACCCGCTCCGCTCGTAGTCCTCCGTCCTCCGTCCTCTCCCCCAAGGCTGGGAAGGGAGAGAGCGAGGAAGGGAAAAGGCCGCTGGCAACGTAGGGCGCCCCCCCCCCAGCCCAGTATGCAGCCAGAAGCAGTGAGGAATGGAACAGCTTATATTCAGGTATTTTTTTCTCTCCCCCCCCCTCCTATTTTAAAGGTGCGGTTTATATTCGGGCACGGCTTATATTCAGGCCAATATGGTACTTATACTGCTAAAAAACGTATATCATATCATATCACATTTCTTCCATTATCAACTGCAAGTGCATTTCAATAAGAGCTTTTTTTAGTTTGTTTCTTCATAAAACAAAAGAAATAACTGGTTATGGTGTGCACCTGGATACAGTAATGATCCTTTGGAATAGTTTGAAACAAGCAACTTAAAAAGCTGGAAAAAAATGTATTAAGGGATGTTAAAAAGTACAATGGAAAAATATGAACACTCTTTGGATGAATGAAAGCATGGCATGTATTGGCTAGGCAAACACAACAAATTCCAAGGATAGCAAACAGATAGTGTGATGGTTTCTATTAGCTCATTTTTGTATAGGAAACCTAGGACAAACACAACTGATAAAAACGTTTTCTCTTTATCACAAGCAAGTTCAAAGTTTGTGTAGTTTTTAGGAGTCTGACTTGTGTCCCTTTCTAACCTTATAGAAGGGTGAGATTGGCAAGTTATTTCTTTATTTTGCCTTTGTAAATAATTAACATCATGTTAAAAAAGAAAGGGTTGTAAATAAACAGTTTTTTGACTCTGAGCAAGGCTGCCTCATGTTATGAGCTTGTTTTAGGTTCCTATCAAAGCCCCAGCTACAATTGATCCTCTGTCCCTGGTGAACACAAATGCTTTGATGAAAGAGCAACACTATCCTGAATTGGTAAACAGATTATTAGTCAGTCATGCAGCGTTTGGATTCTAACAGGGTACATAGTATCACAGTATCACATAGTATCACAGAGCATACTGCATTGGTGGGCTAACTAGAGGTCTTTACAAACGAATTTGCCTTCTGGAGGCACCCATGTTTACAGCATTATGAATATATTTGGCATGAAATGACGGATGCTACAGGACAGAGACCTTAAAAGCTACGAGTTGTCAAAGAACATTGTACTGTATTTATATAAGGTATGCCCCAAACTGCCCATGTGTATCACTTCAGCAGTCCCAAGAAATTCTTTGTGGATAGAACATTCATCAGTGATCAAAACAGTACTTGTAAAGAGCTCCAATGTTTACATTCTTTTTGCACTGACCAAGCTATAACAGAGTCTGTATTTTGTGAGTAGGACTCTTCACACATAACAGAGTTAAATTGCGCTTGCTAATCTCACTTCCTTGTTATGTCCGGCAGGGGTGGAGACCGTCAAATCTAGGGGGCCATATGTAGCCCTCCAAACCTTTCTGTTTGGTCCTTGAGAATTTCCCCTGGCCACACCTTCTCCCTCAAGGCCTCATTCCCCGAGTGCTTTCGCCTGGATGGAATGTGTTCTTGAACTGTGTTAATCCTCTGCTCACTTTTGCCTAAGTTGTGCCCAATTTTGTCCCCAGTGGCATGCGGCGTTCGGAAGGTTGCCCATGAAAAAATGTGGACCTTGGTCTGGACTAAATTCTACAAGTTTGCTATACGTGTTCATTTCAACCTATAAAAAAGCCAATGTGGCAGGATCTATATCAGGCATAGGCAAACTCGGCCCTCCAGGTGTTTTGGGACTACAACTCCCATCATCCCTGACCACCGGTCCTGTTAGCTAGGGATGATGGGAGTTGGAGCCCCAAAACGTCTGGAGGCCTGAGTTTGCCTGTGCCTGATCTATATGCATACAGAAGAGGGTCAGTCCTACCAGCAGAAGCTAGTGTGGAAGAGCTGTGGAACCAATTCAGTTCACTTCTACATTATGTTTAATGAGGGGTGGGGACATCTTTTCCTTCATCTCAACCCACAAAATGTATTGGGTCAGCCTTGCATGCACAGAATCCCTTGTGACCTAAGCAGAGGAGGAGGAGTGATGGACACAGCCCTGATCTCTTCCCTCACCCCCCGCCCCTAGAATTATTTCACATGTTCTTGGGTGGAACAATAGCAGTTTTAAAAAAGTTCCGTAATTGTCCAAATTACAACAAACATCAAAATAAAGGCCAAAGGGGAAGGGGAATAGAAAGAGAAGATATAGAGAGCTACTGCGCTCAAGTCCTAGTTATGTGCTTCCTGTGGGCACCTGGTTCGCCACTGTGAGAACAATGCTGGACTAGATGTGCCTCTGGTCTGGTCCAGCAGAGTTCTTAGACGTTCACATGTAAAGCCCTGGCCTGTACATAGGGATGACGGTGGGAACGGGTGCAAAGCAGAAGAGGGCAGTGGCTTTAAAAATAAGGTTGGGAAGATGAAAGGGGGGGTTAATGGTTGCTTAGTGGAAAGCGAGGGGATTAATGTGGGGAGAGTGGCAGAGGAGTTGGTGAGCAAGGGGGGCAGAACCTTTTGCCCAGGCATGCCAGTGGCATAATCATTTCCAGAAAAACAACAACATGCATACACTCTGTACTGTATAGTTATAGTTACCTCCGTAAAGGAGCATTTTCCTCAATATCTTCTAAAGTCTCCAGTGAAGACCTTTGGGAAATCAACCGACGTCTGTGAAGGGAGAACAATTAAATATGAAAACCATATACAATTTATTGCCACAACCTTGACAAATAATAACACACTTTTTAAAACAAAACTGAGCTGAACTGGGCTAATTTAAAATAGCAATATAGAACAAACTTTTCTGCTTCTTAGTTTCCTTCACACTTCTCTTCACCATAAACAAGGCTGTCATGCAAGAAGTTATATTGCAAAATCTCAAATGATCTCGGGCAAATATTCACTACTTCAAACCCCCAGTTTGATCTAAGTGTTTTAAAAGTAAACACTTGTTGCCCAGATTTCAGCCTGTGGATCTGTATATGCATAGTACCGGTACATGCCATATAAAAACCAGTTCTCCTGTCCTCAGGCTTTTCAAACTGCTAGTGAGGTTTTCCTATGCAACCTGCATAGGTGGGCAACCTGCAGCCCAGGGGATGCATGTGGCCCCTAACATCATTTTCTGTTGAATCCAATGTCTTCTTAAACTTTCATCTGAGTTTCTTCCTTCCTGTTTGTTTCCTCCTTGTTTGTCCTGGTTTTTAAGATCATAAGATCCAGATCATAAGATCCTGGATCAGGCCAACCACCCTTCTAGTCCAGCATTCTCTTCTCACAATTGCCAACCAGATGTCTGTGGGAAGGCTGCAAACAGACCAGAGTACAACAGTACTCTTCCCACTTGCAGAATTATTTACACCAGAAAACAAGGTGCCCTCTTCTGTTGTATGAGAAAAAAATATTTCCCTTTACGACTCTGGAATCTCAAACTCAGCAGCAGCTTGCAGCCCTGGGGCCAAATTATGACCCCTTGCAGGTTGCCAGGTGAGAGAGTTGTCAATCACTATCTTCAGCTCACATTGCTCGCCTTCCTGCTCCCTTTATGTCCTCTCTGCTTTCGGATGATCTTTGAAGCAGGAGCAACAACAAAAGGACCAGGAGAAAAAATGGAGAGAGGAAGGTGGCCACATTACAGAGGAGACAAGAAGAAAGGGAAGTGGCGAGGGTGAGGGGACATGAATGAAAGGAAGATCTTCCTTGGAAACTAGGCCTGCTGCCCTGTTGCTCAATATTTTTTAAGCATACATGCTTAAACTTCAATAATTTGAGGGGGGAAATGCAGCAAGATAAAATCAGTTCTAGAAAAAAACGAGTATCATACAATGAACATACAAAAGATAGTATCAGATTGCATAATCAAAACAAAAACAAAACAAAACAAGAACTATAATCAGATTGCCTGGGAGGGAAGTTGGAGAAGTTTGTTATCTCCTGTAGAAGAATCAAAAGGCATTACCACATTTCAGATAGCACAAATAGCTTCCTGTTAACAGGGTTATACAAATAAGACTACACTAATTATTAGATATTTATATACACACAAATACACATGCACAGAAATACAGCTAATGCCATCTCTTCCATTATCTGCATTAGTAATTTGATTTGTTTACAGCTAACTTGGAATCTCTGAAACATTATTCTATTATTTTTTCTCTTCCTGGTACTGAGGATTTTCTGTTATGTTCTTAAACTTCTTTATTCTTTTGTTTTGGTAACTGCATTGGGGATCTTTGTTAGAGCTGAAAGAAGGTTTTTAAATATTTAAAACCACGATACATTCATGGAGGAGTAACAATAAATAAACCATTAAAATTTTAAAATGCACATGCTCTAAAAGTTGAGGAGGAATAATGACATCTTGTACACCTATTGTGTTGTCCAAAACGATAGCCTGCCAGCTACAACATGTGTATCAATTCTTTGTCAATGCAAATTCACCTGTGATGTCATTTGAATTGGATTTGTAATGTTTAAAAACAAAAACAGAATTGGATTCATATACTTTCCTGTATTTTGTTGTGGCACTAACCTTGTGTTTAGGGTTTTAAATAAATGAATTCTCTCTCTCTCTCTCTCTCTCTCATTAAGAACATCTAGTGCTAATTTTATTCTGACTAAAGACCTTAGTCACTGGCTATGCTAGCTCACTGGAAGGACAGATTCTGAAGCTGAGGCCCCAATACTTTGACCACCTCATGAGAAGAGAAGACTCCCTGGAAAAGACCCTGATGTTGGGAAAGATTGAGGGCACAAGGAGAAGGGGACGACAGAGGACAAGATGGTTGGACAGTGTTCTCAAAGCTACTAACATGAGTCTGACCAAACTGCGGGACGCAGTGGAAGACAGGCATGCCTGGCGTGCTCTGGTCTATGGGGTCACGAAGAGTCGGACATAACTAAACGACTAAACAACAACAGTGCTAGCTGGGGCTAATGGCAGTTGGGATCCAACAACATCTGGAGGGCATTGTGTTGGCTACCCATGGTGTAGAATGAAGCCTGCCAAATTCAGGGACGTTCTAATGGGAACAGCACAAGAATTCATTTCAGCAGGACTTACACAGAAGCATTTTCTTATGGACTGTTTCACAGTGATTGATGTGTATTTTTAAAATTGAAGAAAGCCAGGCTGGTCTTGGCTTACTGCATGGATGAGGAACCTTTTGCCCTCCAGATGTTGCTGAACTACAACTCCTATCATCTCTGGCCACTGGCCATGCTTGCTAGGGTTGATGGGAGTTGTAGTCCATCTGGTTCCTCACTTTAGTGCAGGCATCCCCAAACTGCGGCCCTCCAGATGTTTTGGCCTACAACTCCCATGATCCCTAGCTAACAAGACCAGTGGTCGGGGAAGATGGGAATTGTAGTCCAAAACATCTGGAGGGCCGAAGTTTGGGGGTGCCTGCTTTAGTGGATAGCTAGCCTGCAGAAGAGTTGTGGGAAACTCAACATCTTTTTTGTTTTTAAATAAAGCAGATTTAACAGACGTTCTGAAGAAGATATCAAAAGACCTGCTCTTATTTCATGACTACAGTAACTGCACATTAATCATGCACCTCCATCTAGTGCAATTTATTTCTGGATGCATTTAGCTTTTGGCTCATCCCCTTGTTGGCTTAGGAATACATTATTCTTTTTATACAAGTGAGCTTCTCATCCAGCATTTCGTACTGTCTCTCCACCTATAAACATACAAATGCATCTCCCCCCACAGGATGATGTCACTGAATTTTTAACCTGAGGTCTATTTTTAGTGCTATGCTTTTGAGCTCTAAAAAAATTCTCCAGTGACCTAGCAACTGATGAAAACTGTGATAATAGAGAAAGAGCTCCCAAAATACATGAAATTAAGACTCCCTGGCAGTCAAATGCTTTGGTTTCATCCCCTTCCCATGCTAACAGCCTTCTCACTTTGTTGGTGAGGAAAATTAACGTTTTTTACCCTTCTTTGCAAACGGAATAGTCTCTCTCTCTCTCTCATTATGGTGGTAAGGACAAGAAAATACAAGGCAGCACAGTGTGACAATACAAACATGAATGGTAGTGGAAAGGCCCCCTCAGCAGCACTCCTCTTTGCCTCAAAAAATTTAACTGCCATGAATTATGTTTTGTTGGCTTATGGTTTGTTTGGAGGAACAGGGTGGGTTTTATTCTTCTGGTCTATTCATAGCATTTGCTTTTTTGTTTTTTGTTTTCAATGAGTGCTGCCCAGAAAAGTGCTGCAGAAATATATTATTATTATTATTATTATTAATAATAATAATATTTTAAAAGTCAATCTGCTATATGCAAAACTATTCAACAGTGTTTTTAATGCATGTTTTCCATGTCTCAGCCACTGGTGTGACCAAAAAGGGGCAGCTGCTGAAGAGGTGGAAAATTAAGTCTGACATTTGTTTTTACAACTTGCTGCATTCTGTTTACAGACACTTACTCACAGGGCCATTTTTCTCACACTCTGGAAATTCCTGTTTTCTTATATCATATCATGGATTGTTGTGCTCTTTGTAAACCAGAGCTTTTATTGCTTTTATTTTGAAAACTGCTGCTGTTTTATCCTAGACTATGTAACAGACTAACAGCATCATTCAAACCAAGTCTACTCAGAAGTAAGTCTTACTGAATTCAACGGGGGTTACTCTAAGATAGGTGGGATTAGAATTTTAGCCTACTATACTGAAAAGCCAGAATATGAAACAACATATCTTTTACTGCTGTTTTGCACTAAATAATCCACTAAATAAATCAACATTACAGCTAAGAGCCAACAAGGCAAATTCCAATTAAATCTTGGATAAATGAGGTGATAAGTCACTGCCTCATACGGTACATAATGTTGTAAAAAGTCGGTTTAACATTGGCCCACCTCACAGAAATTGTGAGCTTCTGGGCCTGTACACATGGTAACTGTGTAGCAGTAACAACAACAACAAACAACAACAACAACAGCTTGACAATCCAATGTGCACAACTAGTTGCCTACTAGCTCATGTGGTGCCGCCTACCCTTCCGAATTCCCTCCTGTTATATAACTAGACAGGTGCTGTCCCTGTTGCCTTTTCAGAGCCTACTAAAGACCTTCCTCTTTCAACAAACCTTTTAACTGGAGATCCTTATCCCACAGTCTGCATCTGTATTGGTTCTATTTTAATTGTTTTTTAATATATGAAATTGTCTTTAAATGTTTGTCTTGGATTGTATCCAATGTAGCACTAAGTAACTGATTCCATTGCTGCACAGATTTACGGGGAAGACCCCAGAATACGCAACAAACAAAGAAGCCTCCTGTTTGAAGAGTGTAAAACACTGCTTGTATGTTTTAGGCCCTTCTCGGTAGTGGCGCCCGCCCTGTGGAACGCCCTCCCATCAGATGTCAAAGAGAAAAACAACTACCAGACTTTTAGAAGACATCTGAAGGCAGCCCTGTTTAGGGAGGCTTTTAATGTTTAATAGATCACTGTGTTTTATTTTTCTGTTGGAAGCCACCCAGAGTGGCTGGGGGAACCCAGCCAGATGGGTGGGGTATAAATAATAAATTATTATTATTATTATTATTAGTAGTAGTAGTAGTAGTAGTAGTAGTATATTTAAAAAAGAGCCCTACCACATGCACACAAGACCAAGTCTGTCAAAAAGCTAAGCAGCAGCAGATCTGCCAGCACATCAACATGCTCCATTGTAGAGAAGGAATGGAGAACATCCCAAGAGTCACAACCCAATGGAGATTTGAAAACACTAAAGAAAAGAGTTTTAGTGGCAGCCGATAGATCTACTCCATTTATCAGGAGTTAATTCCTCTTTAGCCATGATAGTGCAAAACTGTGCCACCAAAGCATCTAAAGTAGAAGCACAGATACAGCTGCATATGGAAGAACAACACCTTTCTTGCCCCTTTAATGTAATCAATTTTATATGTGAAAACAATTGCCGTTTTAAGCCACACACACTGGGGCGTAGATCTGACCCCTGCCTCCTGAACAGCATATTCCATGCCCTAGTCTCAAGCAGAAGAAACAGAAGCAAAGAAAAAAGGAGCACTTGTTCCAGTCAAATTAACTGCATTACATGAACTACTACACAAAAGGGCAAGAGGTTCATTAAAATGTGTCACAAAAACAACACTTCAAGGGCTCTTTCAACACATACATGGGAGCTTTGCTGCAAAGAAGAAAGAATGTTTGAACAATAAAAGCACTGTTTACTAGGATTATGCCTATAAAGCATAGTTTCATTGCTGCAGTTGCCATATCTCACTGAAGGAGTGATTCATTGGCAGCCCAGCCCAGCAGAAGTCACAGAGTGTGCATCATTAACAGCAACTTTAAAAAATAAAATAAATATCCAGTGTTTTAAAAATGCCAACCAATGTGCTGTAAATTCTATTCTATCCTTTTCCTTTAATGACAAAACCAAAGTGTTTTATGCATTTGGGGGGGGGGATATAAAGTTAACAGTATTCACAGATTACCAGTGATGTATGGGTGACCTCTAGTTTCACAAGAATTATAACTGTTTGTACAATTCCTCAACTAAATAACTCACAACGTACCGGTAAGTTACGAATAGAAACCTCAGGTCTCCTCAGATGAGGATCAGGATCCTCCAGCATATCTCCATTGTGCCAATTATCCCAGATCTGGACATCCTAACCCCAGGACTGGAACTGTCTGGTTACATATCCCTCCTGCACCTCTCCCAGGGCCATATGAGCAGAAGAGACGGTGAGTAAAGTAGAACCTTTGGACTCAGCAGCTCCAGCACCCAACAAGCTGCACACAAGGCTACTCTGGAGAAGGAGAAGCACATGGGAAACACCTGCTAAGATCAGGGCCTGAACAAGAACCAGGAGGGTGAGGAGCATAGCTGTCAAGTTTTCCTTTTTCTCACGAGGAAGCCTATTCAGCATAAGGGAATTTCCCTTTAAAAAGGGAGAACTTGGCAGCTATGGTGTGGAGTCTCCAGATACTTCTTAAGTACCATGTCTGAGCTGCTTAACTGTTGAAGCAACAGCTCTTATCCAATCTCCAGCCTGCCTGATCAGGGAAATGGACAAGCAGCTTGTGCCATTTGTGCCTTGTTAGCTACTGCAAGCACTAAACTTCTCAGTCTGCTCTACACAAAGCCAAGTATATGAAAATACTGCACTGTTTGGATCTTCAAAAATTTCTCATTCTACTCCTGCCAATATGCTCACAGAAATGCTGCAGAGTTGTTCAGAAAGATTACCTAAGTAAGCATCAGGAAATGTCAACAGGGAAAAATGATTTCAAGTCAGTCATGTGCCTATAATTATGCTACATTATTGAGAACAAGCTGCAACATGGATGAAGATAAAGAAAGACTTCTATGAGAAAGGGACAAAGGATATGAACATTGATCCCTGCTTTGTTTTTAATCACCTGTTGACTATATGCCAAATGAATCCTGCTATACAATGAACAGGACTTTCCATTCACTAGAAATTATAAATCAAACTACTTTGTCCTAAAGCAGTGTGATATGATCAGGTTAACATGGAACAAAAGCAACCCTTGTCCTTTTATTTAAGTTTTGTTCTCTCTCCACTGTTCTCAGATTAAATCACAAATTTTCCACACACACACACACACCAAAAAAAATTGGCTTCATCTTGGTGTGTTTTTAAAAATGCTATGGTAGATAGCCACAGGCTGCATTCAGACTCCAATTTATTCTGTTTTAGTGCCGTTACCCTAACTGCTATTTTGCACAATTTATTTGAGCTTTCAGCTGACATAAAAGCAACTTCCGGGAAACTAATGGAATTTAACAGAATATGGCACTAGTTTAATGCTTATTTCCATGCTATTTGATTTCAGAAAAAACTCGCCTTGCAGCTTCTGAAACTTGGAAAAATTGCATGAGGCAAACTTTCCTGCCTTTGTGATGAGCTGTGGGGCGGCACAATGGCGCACGCTGCACTCCTGGCTCACACTTCCTTCTTTGTCTGATGAGGAAGTGTGTGCCAGTGTTTCAGCAAAGAAAGTCATGCCAAGCAGGTAAAGCCTGGAAGAATGGCAGAAAGTAGATGAAGAGGGACAGCATGGAGGAATGGCATGTGTGAAAGAAATTTATCACAACATAGCAGCATAGCATTCGAGATGTGGCAGAACAGGCATGTACAGCGTGAAAATAACTTTAGAAAGCAGGATGGAAGCACTAGCTTTATAATCAGTTAAACTAATGCAATAAATTCAATGTGTGAATGAAGCCTACAGTCTGACTGTCTGGTAGGGGTAAGCAAGGATCCCCTTTGACAACCAGCAAAGCAAGCTATGAGGAGAGAGCTGGTCCTTTTCTTCTTTTATGCTCACATTAAGTCACACTTGGCCAGTACAGCTGTAAGCTCCTGCTGCTCAAGAGCCTGTAAGCTTAGCTGGTATATCTACCACTTTTATGAAAGGTCGTATGAAAAAAATGTCCCAATGCAATTTCTGTTTGTCTCATTCCAAGTCAAAAAATTGAAGAGCACCCTGACCCCAACACCACACCAACACCCACTATTCTGGTCTTCCTTTATCATTATTGCAGCTGAGCTATTCAGGACAATACAACTGTATCTTCCAAAATCTGGTGCTGTGGCAAGATGTTAGCAGCCAGTATTACAGATATTGAGTCCTGGGATGAGGAGCTCACAGAGCTAGTATCACATAGGCACAAGGACCAGTGGAACTTCCACTTCAGCCTGCTATAATGGGGATAGTTTGACCAGTGCTTATTACAATTTCCACAAGACTCTTTAAGTTCTAGCCTTGAAAAACATAAGAAAATATCTCCTACCAAACATTTTAAAAGTGCTTTGTTACTGCAGAACTGTTTACAAGGATGCTGGCACTGGCCTTTCATGCCAACATGAAAGCATCTTTCACTGAAAGATAATCCATAAAGAAAGCTGAACTTTTCAAAGAGATCTGAGTAGAAACGAAGAGGGAAAAGGTCACTTTTAAGAATTATACATTTGTTTTTGTCCTTTGAAGCAGACAAAGATGCTGGTAGCTACTTCCAGTTTTTCCTTCCCCCCCCCAACTATATAAATGAGTTCCACCCCCTATTTCTGCTTTTAACAGAAGAGATTCAACTTTGTGCCTTTTATGATATAACAACAACAACAACAACAACAACACTGAAAATAAAGCTGAAATGGCAATGGTGTTCACATCATCCCACCAGTGCAAGATGGATTCATTGTACAAAAACAGCAAAAGTGCATTTGGTTCATTCCTTCTTCCTACTTGTACATGCACTTCTGTTTAATCCTCTTCAATGTTTTAAGACAATTCTATAAAATACAGCTATGTAGTGCTTGAACAGATTTTTCACTAGTATCAGTTAGAATTTTGCAGATGAAACACAAGGACTTCCCGAAACTAAAACTTGAGTTATGACCACTAAAATGTCTCAAGTGCTACAAACAAAAAGCACTTAATTTTATTTATATACCACTTTTCACATATATAAGGGACCCAGGTGGCGCTGTGGTTAAATCACTGAGCCTAGAGCTTGCTGATCAGAAGGTCGGCGGTTTGAATCCCTGTGACGGGGTGAGCTCCCGTTGCTTGGTCCCAGCTCCTGCCAACCTAGCAGTTCGAAAGCACGTCAAAATGCAAGTAGATAAATAGGAACCGCTACAGCGGGAAGGTAAACGGCGTTTCCATGTGCTGCTCTGGTTTGCCAGAAGCGGCTTTGTCATGCTGGCCACATGACCTGGAAGCTATACGCCGGCTCCCTCGGCCAATAATGCGAGATGAGCGTGCAACCCCAGAGTCGGTCACGACTGGACCTAATGGTCAGGGGTCCCTTTACCTTTACCTTACCTTTCACATATATAGCCATAAAGCAAAAACCTCCTAGAAAGCTGTAAGCCACTGTACACAGCTATAGCTCACAGGCAGGATGCAAAGACGTTCCTGTGACTATTGTGTTGAGGAGAGGGGATACTATGAAAAGAAAACAGAATTGCTGTACAGTGGAAACTCGGGTTACGTACAGTCCTCCTTACGAACGCTTTGGGTAACAAGTTCCGCTAACCCGGAAGTAGGTGCTTCTGGTAGCGAACTTTGCCCCAGGATGCGAGCGGAAGTCGCATGGCGGCAGCGCGGCAGCAGTGGGAGGCCCCATTAGCGAAAGACCTCCAGAACGAATTACGTTCGTAACCAGAAGTACCACTGTACAGAAATAAGGAAGAAGATTGGGTTAACAAAATGAAACCACATCCCAGTGATCCCCATTGAAGAACTTGAAGAAAAGTAGGTGGAGAGAGATCTTACACCTCCACATATTCCTCAATGTGTTCTGATTCAAAACAGGAGATACTGGGAATGATGAGAAAGATGCATTTTTTTAGCCTTCCTCAAAGTAAATGTACTCACCTTTTGCATTCTCATATATGTCATTTGAGATTAAGGACAAGGGGCATGATGCAGGACACTGCAAAGGACTGGCTATTCCCTGTTCTCCTAGTTATTACCAATACTGTAACTGAAAGGCTGGTGGATTGGATCCAGACAATATCTGTTCATTACCAACTTAAATCATGATACGAACCACTACAGACACTTAGTGTTGTCTGATTACACAGGCATTATTTGGTTAAGCATATGGGACCTAAATACTCCCTTATTTTGTTAACTTAAGTAGTTAACTTAAGTAGATAATTTTTTTTTTAAAAAAGAATATGAAAGCACACCACAACAATCTCATCTGGTGAGTGAAATCATCCTTATACTCACTTCTCAGGACTAATTCTAGTCATTATAATTTGATTTATACACATTACTAATGTAATGTATGTTCAAAGGCAGGCTGGACAGTGGTAAAAATCATCTTATTACATGTTGGCGAGGAAGAAGCAATGATTACTCTCTACAATTATACTGACACAGCAATGACAGTGTTTACATCATTGTTTGGATGAGATTCCGTTTCTAAATTGGGAACAGAGCATCTCGAAACAATCCTGTATCAAGTTATGTGTATGTTACAGCACAAAAGCTTGGGTAGACCTGAGGTTTCCCAAATGAGCCTGCTAATCTATGAAAGAAATAAGTATATTTAAACCTGCTACGGTATAAACAAGCTTGATTTAGAGATTAACAGCCCCTGAACTTGATTCAGCCTAGAGTTTGCATACACAACCCAGGAACAACCCTCAGGCTGCAGTGAGTTCAAAGTGAGATCGACTTGGGGCAAAGGAGTGGGGAAGTGATCACGAGCTCCCTCACTTCAGCCATGCTGAAGTTCATCAAAAGACAAGCAAATATGTAAACAGCAGCAGGATTATTCCATCTTGAAAACCGATTTCACGGTTCCAGAAAATTCAGACAATAATATAGTAAAGGAGTAACATAGACTCCTCTCTCCCACCATGTAGATAGCCTCTATAATCAAGTGAGTCTTCCACATAAACAGTTGATCATAATTTTTTTATACATATACATGCATACATACATACATACATACATACATACATACATAACATACATACCCCACCCATCTGCCTGGGTTTCCCCAGCCCCTCTGGGGCCGGGCGGCGCCCAACAGAATAATAAAAACATGATAAAACTTCCCTAAACAGGGCTGCCTTCAGATGTCTTCTAAAAGTCAGGTAGTTGTTTATTTCCTTGACATCTGATGGGAGGGTGTTCCACTACCGAGAAGGCCCTCTGCCTGGTTCCCTGTAACCTCACTTTTTGCAGTGAGGGGACCACCAGAAAGTCCTTGGAGCTGGACCTCAGTGTCCAGGCTGAATGATGGGGGTGGAGACACTCCTTCAGGTATACAGTGGTATCTTGGTTTACAAACTTAATCCGTTCCAGAAGTCCGTTCTTCAACCAAAGCATTCTTAAACCAAGGCATGCTTTCCCATAGCAGCAGGGGACTCAATTTACAAATGGAACATACTCAAAAGAAAGCGGAACATGTTCTGCTTCCAAGGCAAAGTTCACAAACCAAAACACCTACTTCCGGGTTTGCAGCGTTCTTAATCCAAGTTGTTCATAAACTAAGCTGTTCTTAAACCAAGGTACCACTGTACAGAGGCCCAATGTGTATTATTCTACCCTCCATCACTGTCCATATGTTTTGAGGGAGAGAAATAATGTGAAATGAGCATCTACATGATTGGGTCCATAAAGTGAGGCATACTTCTCAATGAAGGCTATTTGCATGATGAGGAGCAAAGGGTCATGTTGCTCATTCAAATTATTTCAATACTGTGAACATGTGACTGTGGGTGAAATATAGATTCAGAGTTGGCCTGATGTGAGATCTTCCAGCTTATTAATTCATGTAACTGTCAGCACCCTTCTTGCAATGGTGGGGAAACATATTTATTCATTTATTTTTATTTTTATTCCAAAATGTAAGCCACTCTACATTCAAAAAAGTACCTAAGCAGTGTACAGAGACAGAATATAAAATATAATGCAGAACACAAAAAAGTATTAAAACATATTTGTGTGTGTGGACAGGGAGTCAGTTTGGATCAGCTTGCTTTTGTTTTATTATGTATTTTGTGTTCTCAGTTTTGTATTTTCATGTTGTGAACCACCCCTATGATCTTTGGATGAAGGGTGGTATACAATTTCAATAATTAATAAATAAAATAATAATGAAAATTTGAAGAAATAAACTAATTTGGAAAGCCATGGTAGGAAAAAGAAATGGCTTCCTTCACTTCTAAGGGAAGAGAAATCCAGGGGAAGCATGGAGTTAATAGTGCTCACAGAAATGATTTCCACAAATAGGACATGCAAGTAGATTACTCACAACGATTTGCACAAGTTAACTGGCAGATAGCACAGCCTAACTAGCTGTCTATTTATTATGGCCAAGACCAACAGTAGTAAGTGTGGTCCCTTTTCCTTTGATGCATGTTGTAAGATAATTTTCAAAGTAAAATAAAAAAAATTCCTTCAGTAGCACCTTAAAGACCAACTAAGTTTTTATTTTGGTATGAGCTTTCGTGTGCATGCACACTTCTTCAGTGAAACACTGTATCTGAAGAAGTGTGCATGCACACGAAAGCTCATACCAAAATAAAAACTTAGTTGGTCTTTAAGGTGCTACTGAAGGAATTTTTTTTATTTTAAAAACTTAGTTGGTCTTTAAGGTGCTACTGAAGGAATTTTTTTTATTTTACTTCGATCCAGACCAACAAGGCTACCTACCTGTAACCACGATAATTTTCAAGTTTTGGAAGTCATCTGCGGAGATCAGAACACATCTCCAGTTGCAGCTAGTAGCTTTTACTGTGTGATCATCTCAATGTTGACAACAATCCCCATAATCTTCATAGTTAAGAAATCCTAGGATGTTTTGTCTTTACAGACCATCCTAATTGATAATCATGCATTTGCTCTGTCAATTTCTCTGTGCACTGATAAGCAGTTCCCTTATCAGTGGATGCATATCTAGTCCTTCAGTTTATGAGACTCAGCAGAACTTTCTAACAAGCTGAAGCCTTAGAATAGGCACCCCCAAACTGCAGCCCTCCAGATTTTTGGCCTACAACTCCCATGATCCCTAGCTAACAGGACCAGTGGTCAGGGATGATGGGAATTGTAGTCCAAAACATCTGAAGGGCCAAAGTTTGGGGATGCCTGCCTTAGAACCTCTCTGCACAAATGAACATTAGACTGACAGGAATGTTTAAGCTGTACGGTCTTAATTCATACAATGTTCTGTTTGTTTTCCTTTCCTTTCTCCCAGTAATAGGTTTCTTTTTATTTGCTACCTAGATTCATAGATATGCTTTCCCTTCCTGAAAGAGGGATACAAATAAAGATTTGGCTCACTCCCATCCCTCTTAATGTCTTTACAAGGTTTGCCTTCCTCAGGCAGCAAATTGTGAATTACCACTGAGTCAGAGTATTATCAACCCTGAAGCACACCACTAAAGAAAAAATCTATACTTGGCAACTTCATTGCCGCCACAATATGCAATGGATAATGTGAGATTATAGTCTCTGAGATGCTTCCTGACTAAATGGACCTAAACTTGTATTTTTGTTTTACAAAACTAGACTGACAAAAGAAAGCATAGAATGTGGATGATAAAGTTTTCAAGGGACATATACTTCAATATTTTGGAAGATAGCAACACATGTTTTTATTATTGACATTTTATTGTTAAATCTCTTCAAGTTGTTTTATGGGGAAGTGATCTGTAAATAAATAAATAAATAAATAAATAAATAAATAAATAAATAAATAAATAAATAATTTCCCACTATTGTTTACCCAGAGAATTTCCAAGCCAGTACTATGCTTTCTGCACCTACCAAATTTGAGAGGCTGCCAATGCTGGAGTGGAAACAGATACAGTGGCTGGTGCTACATGCTATGACTATGTGTACAGGCCATTTCCAACAGATTCCACATGATGTTTGGAATGTGTACACCCATTACTCAAAATATAGTGTTCTGCTAATGCAATGTGGTTACTTAACCATTACAGATTGTTTATTTCTCATTCATTCAGGGAGAAATTATGAATTGATACTGTTTCAGAATGACAGCAAAGTGAAAAAGAAGATGAAGTTGAGAAGAAATGGATATGGAAAAATTTACAAATTTTGCTTTTGGAGGTTCCTAGAAATATGCACAAACTGGTATAGTGGAGTTACATATGATTTGGTTTATCCTAACTAAGGTCTTTAACTGTGATGGTTAAGGTTTCAGAGGCCTGGTAGCAAATATGATTTGCATTATGTGATCTCACTGCTTTGCATGATTCAGGCATTTCTTATTTAACTTATTCAGCCTTACCCTCAACAGGTTATAGTCTCAACCGTGATGGTAAACCCATGCCTTGATTAAAGAACACATACAAACAGAAAAGTAAGTATCATGGGGAAACTAGGCTACAGCCCTTGTCCCAGAGGTGCTAGATTTCTATTTGCAGAATATATTCTTACGGAGGATCATTCAGTCTTGTGAGTTCCCAGATGCAGTCTGAAGTTGGTATAGTACAGGAAAAGAGAGTTACCACATCACTGAGAACTAGGTCTAGAGTCCTTGAAGATTTGTAGGATTGTACAATTTAATTCTTATAGTAGTCTCTCCTGGATCTTCTACCATTGGATGGTCCCCTGTTGAGATGGCAAGACTCCCCTCTTTCCAATATCTCTACACCATGCATAATTTTGTATACCTCTATCATGGCCCCCTGCCATTACCTACCTATTTTCTAAAGAAAAAGCCTTAAACACTGTAGGGCACTGGTCCTCAGCTGATGGGTGAGGACCAACTTCTGGGTTACAGCCTGGTCTAAGGTGAGTCACAACAGCAGACCACCAGGCAAATATATCACTTAAAAATTAAAGGAACAGCTCCCCAAATGCATGTTTGGGTTAAAGGTGGACCGTGGTCTGATAAAATGGAAGGCTGCTGTTATAGGGGACTTGCTCCACCGCCCTGATCAATCTGATTGCTCTTTTCTGCAGATGCAGTTGTTATAAGAATTTTGAGGTCATATATATATATATATATATATATATATATATATATATATATATAATTGTTCATAAAACATGTACATGAATGTACAGAAACATGTCTGAAGCAGCACAGGAAGACAGGCCTGACTGACACCATTTTGACTCTCTCTGACCAGGTGTTCCTCTGCAAGGAAGAAGGGGGGTGGGGGGAACCTTCTCATTGTCTCAGGAATTAAAGTGATAATCCCTGGCATCCTGATACCTGGGTGCCAGACAAAAGGGTGTGATTAACTTGGCTGGGAAACAGGGAAATGTAAATATCTCTCTTTTTTGTTGATTAGGTTTTGGGGGCAGGGGGCAGGGTCCAGACTGCTCAGATTACTGCCACCAGACCTCCCCTTTCATGATGTACCTATGATGAATCTAGGGAGGGCGGTCTTGGGCTACACCCCTTCTGTGATGTATGGGTGATGCTTCTGGGGGGTGGGCTGAAACCAATTTCAAATTTCTTTTTAAGGGCAGGACACCTTTGTTTGGGGTTCCTTCCTTGTTCTCCTGCGTGAGAGGAAGGACCCTGTTGCAACAGCGAAAATAAAGGCTTTGCTTCTCAAACTTCTCTGGTTGGCCTCTGTTATATTCTCCAACCGATGGAGAACCCAATAAGGGAATAAGGGCAGATTTTTGCCTATATCACAGTCATGAATGGAGGTGGCAGTTAAAGCAGTGGGTGAGTCAGAGGTGGAAGCTGCTTGCTTAACTTGGAAAGTAAATATCGCTGATTTCAATGAAACTTGTACCCAAGGAAGTGTGAACAACTGTAACCTGACAGCCTGTTTGGAAATCCAGACCCGCGTGCCCTGTCTTGATGATGGTCTAGGGCTAGGCTAAGAGTCCTCTTCGCACCCCACCCTGAGCCTTAAAGAGATTAGGCAAATTTCAGCAACAGCAAGAGCAAGCATCCCCAAACTCAGCCCTCCAGATGTTTTGGGACTATAATTCCCATCATTCCTGACCACTGGTCCTGTTAGCTAGGGATGATGGGAGTTGTAGTCCCAAAACATCTGGAGGGCCGAGTTTGGGGATGCCTGAGCAAGAGCATAGGAGAAAAGCTGCCTGTGTCTAACTCCTTCTCTTCATCCTACTGCCCAATAGTCAGGGTAGGTGGGTAGGAGGGGGAGATGATATCAATTAAGATGGGGGGGGGGGTGGAGAAGAGAGAAAGAGAGAGCCGCAGTAATATTTTTACTAACATGGTGCCTAATTAAATCAGGGACACTCTTTAAAAATGCATGGAAATGATTAATCAAAAGCTGCAGCCCTAATTTAAAGTCTTTTCATATAAATTATTAACATGGTGGCATTCATGGAAGGAAAGCTTTTACAGATAAAAAAACAAAAAAACTGAAGTACATGTGTGAAGTAGAGGGCCCTCCACTTCAGATTCATTTACAGCAAAGAAAAAACCAGGGACAGGAGTAGAAAACGCAATCTGAAAACCAAGAGAGAATATAAAGAATTTACTAAATGGCACACCATTAAAATATGAGGGGCCTGAGAGATTCAAACTATTCACCATCAGATAGCTTTTTCTTAAATTAGAGAGAAAACGGGCACTTCCAAAAGAAAAAAGAAAAAAGGAATGTGTCCCTTTTGCAATGACTAAAAACTATTAAAACTATTGCTAAAGAATATTCCTCAGACAGACCATGGCAATCAATAGAGTGCTAGGGCAAAGATGTACTTGAAATCCTAGGTGTATACAATGTCAAATTTCTAAGCAAACAGAAAAACATTTATTTGTTTCCATCCATTTTAGGCAGTGTTCAAAACTCCCATTGAGCTCTGGGTACAGTAGTGCACCTAAAATTTCAGATTAAAACTGTGGAGTGAAAGGAGGACCCATTTCTGCCTCCTTACTTTCAGCTACTCTCTGAAGACTGGAGAAGAGACCCTCTTAAGAATATTAGGGTGGTGGCAGAATGACTCGACCATGTGAAAAGTGAGCATAATATTTTAGCTGCAGTTTATTCATTTTCAGCTTTGTATTCTTGATATTTAAAAAGTGCACATGGACATTCTTCTGCTGTGCCCATAACCTAAGTTTAAGTTGTGTGGCAATGTCCCTCCTTCCCGTGTAATAAAGACTCATGACGCAGTGATTAAGATTTAATTGGGTGGTTAAGGCCACAACTTTATTAATTAAGCATGTTGAGCGGAATTGGCTTAGGCGTTGGAACCTAACAGAATATATCCGACTCCAACCCGTGTGTTGGAGTCCGTGAGAAGTTAACCACCAGAAAGGAGCCCAGTGATGTAGATCTACTAGAACTCCTCCTGTGGCCACCGAAGGGGCGTGCCCTATGGCCCAGGCAACTCCAGGCTCAGGACCAAGCCTCGCCCCCGGAATCCTTTAACGGAATTACTTCTCCAAATTTGGGCAGTTGATGACGTAACCTGCTCCTCCTCCATCTAATTGTTATGCAAATTTCCAACGCCTAACCGCCTAAACTAAGTTGTGACGACATGCTACGAGGTAGGCGAAAAACCCATCATGGCTAGCCCAGTATGGGAAAAGTCCTACCAGGCCCCTGACTAACCAGGCAACCAACTGACGTCCATAGCAGCGTCCCCTTACCTCTTATTAAGGGGTGGGCGGGCGGGTGAATTGTTCGCTCCGGCGAACAGGGAAAAAGGGGCTGCTTTCCCGCCTGCGGAGCGCTTTAAAGACGGTGGCCCCGCCCCGTCCGGCCTCATTGGCCGGCCGGGGGGTGACGCAGGCGGGACCTCCCATCGCGTAGGGGCCGAACTCGCAGCCCCTACGCGATGGTACAGTTGGGCAGCCCACAACCCCACTTCCTTCGCAGGGGCGGAAGTGGCTTTGTCATTTAGCTCCTAGCTTTCATATGTGACACTGATTCTAGGTTCCTGAGGGTAATAACATCTGGCTTGAAAACCTTTATTGATGAAACTCAGATGTGCAAATAGTTGTGACTACTACTCAGTAGCAAGGGAAAGGCAGTCTGGATATACTCAAAAGCACTCTTGCCTTCATTGTAGCATCCCATGTTGCAGGGATGAGACAGGTTCTAAAGGCAGGTCTTCAGAATTAAACACAGGTTCAGAACTAACCCATAGCTTCAAATTAACCCCTAGCAGTGTCCGTGAAACAAAGCATCTTAAACTCCACTAAAACCATCTAAAACCACCCTGAATTTACAGTGAATTTACTGCAATTTCCCCGCCCCCTTTCTTATACACAAAAAACATCAACAGCTTTATTGGACGGGGGCTGTGTGCGTGTGTGTTGGGGGGGAACAGGCTGGTAATTTTGTTTCTTGTTGTGAACACATGCACAACTCAAACCCAAACCACACCAATTAAATATAATCTAGTATGTTAAATATAATCCAGTATGTAATTACCTAAACTGCTAACACAAACAGAAAAGCCAAGGAACTCTGATTATACCTTCACAGCATATTCAGAAGCTTTGTGAAAACAAAAATGCACAGTGCACCATATCTTGCATGATGTAGCCGGTCACAAAAAATGACTGTATAACTTTGCTGATAATGGATGGAACAGATCCTACCAAAGATATCAATTCTTTCAACTGGAAGTTCAAACTGCAGGAACATTACAAGGTCAAAAAGCATTCAGCGTAACAAATGACTGAAGAAAAACCGGACCCTTTTCTTTCAATTCTCCGCTTCTTCTAATCCTCACACGGCTTCTCTTTGATAATGTCTATCTAAAGGCTCACCTTGAGTTGCATTAATGTCTTTCCGCAAGCAATTTCAGGGCTGCACCTACTCATCCTGCTGATAAGGCTTGTCTGCCTACAAGGCACTTCTTCCACATTTATAAGGGGCAAAAGGTTGCACCTGAGTTGAGTATTTATTGGGCTTATGCCAAGAATGTGCATACTTAATTATTCATTTTATATCTAAATCACTCAGAAAATTCAAACACAGTAAATGTAACTAGATAAAGTGAGTAAGACTGAAAAATTAAGTATATTTATCAATTTGACTCTGAAGAATGCAAAATTCTTGGTGGGGAATTTACTGCCAAAGTATTATAAAAGTGCTCAGTGGACTACACTGGGGTAGCCACTTGAAACAGTCCCCAAAAGAGGAACTACATCCCCCACGAAATAGGATAAGATTTGTGTCACATGTCTATATGCTAATTATATGGGGGATACTGTTTTGCTTGTTTATTTTTTGTTATGTATTCTGTGTTCTCATTTTGTATTTTTATGTTGTGAACGGCCCTGTGATCTTTGGATAAAGGGTGGCTTACTAATAATACTACTAGAAATAATAACAACATGAGACCTGCCACATGTTTTTTGCTGTGTAGTCCTCACCTCCTAACAGTAAATGCTCCTGTTAAGAGTTCCAAACTTAACTCTCCTCACTATACTCCATTCCATCACAACTTGTTTTCCATTGTAGTTTTCCAACTGATACTAAACAGCCAGTGACTATTGAGCATGCTCAGTCCTCATGGGCTTGTTTGTGGGTGGGTTTCCCCCACATATCTTTAAAATGTATTACAGTAGAACCTCGGTTTATGAACACCTCGGTTTACGAACGCCGTGGACCCATCTGGAACGGATTAATTCACTTTCCATTACTTTCCATGGGGAAGTTCGCCTCAGTTTATGAATGCTTCAGTTTATGAACAGACTTCCGAAACCAATTGTGTTCATAAACAGAGGTACCACTGAATTTAATACATTTGGGGTTCCCCAAATCATACTGATGCCTCCCACTTGTTTCACAGTGGCTCTTTTTGGCCCATTTCTGTTGGTACTCAGCACCCCAGTTCACTATTAAAGGGAGTGATTAAATTCTTTGGACTGTGATTTTTTTTTTTTAACTTCAAGTGGGAGGTGGTGCCATTTTAAAATAAACATTCCCACATCTCACATCAGAGACGTCTTTTAAGATGGTGCCCACTTCATCATGTGTATGTTTCGCCTAAAAACAAAGGAATGATCCTGTTTTCTTAAGAAGCATTGTTTTTATTCACATACAAATCCACACAAATTTAATCTACTGTACAGTATTCTAATTAATGACTAGAAAGTATGTTTGCCATTTCACCACGGTCAACTGATCTGTAAAATACTGTACAGTAAATAAGAATAGCAGGGGCTCATCTCTGCAGGTACACCGATTCTAAGAGCAACCTGAAAAACAGCAAACAGCCCAACTGTTTTTCGAGGACCTCCCAAGGGCAGCATGGTGTCAGAGGCAAGGCCTCACCCTTCACCCTTCTGAAGGCAACAACCTTTATTGTGAACTGGTCTACAATGCAAAACTTTCAGGGAAAGCATATCAACACTTTACGCAAAATATGAAAACCATTGTCTTCACTTCCTATTGGCATGTTATATTTATCTCGTGGCTTTAGAATTCAATAAATATTTCAGTCACCGAGAAACAAACTCTCGGTGACACCTTGTTCCACAGTCTGCAACTGAAACATGTTGCTAAGGAAATGAGGAGACATGAAGAAAGTTTTACTGTACTTGGTGTTTTGTTAGGATGTGGTGATTTTTTTAAAAAATACTACTGTAATTTCATGCAGTTAAAGTGTAAGAACTTAATTTGTATTTTGTGTCTGGTTCTGGGTTAGGAATCTAAATAAACAGATGTTTAAAAGAATTCCTTCCAGTAGCACCTTAGAGACCAACTAAGTTTGTCATTGGTATGTTTAAAAGGTTCACTATTTTGCGAAGATACCAATATCTAAAGTTAGTCCGTGTATGCTTGAGTTCGGCCAAACAGAAGAAAATGTGAAGGGAAAACAAAAACTCAAGAGTCATTTACAATTTATATGTTTCACTTTGAAGTCTGTTGCTAGAATCACATGAGAACATGCTGAAGCCAAAGCAAACTAATATATCTTCAGTATATTCTTCTGGCATAGCTGGTTCTGTCAGGGGATTTCTCTATGAGCAGAAGGCTGTTCTCCCTCCAGTTCCTATCCAAAAGTATGACTGAATGATTCTTGCAGTCTAAGAATGACTAATTTGCATTATGTTTGGAAACTTCCAGTGCAGTGCAGTCTTAAGCATACAGTATTTATGCAGTAGTCAGTCCCGCACAGTTCTATGGGATTTTCTCACTAGTAAGTTTAGTAAGGATTTCCCTGCTACCAAAAACGAAGCAACAATTAGATAAAACAATGCCAAGTGACATAAACATTCCAGTCTTGGAGAAATAGTGAAAGAAGTACCAGTAAAGAAAAGAAAACTTATGTAGATATCACACTCCAGATACCACTTTTCTTTAGAAGGTAGCAAGTTCCAAAACAAAGCATGTAAAGAAACCAATATCCATGATGCATGACTACAGCTGGTATTTAGCTGATAATGCCTGAAGGAAAACATGCCATATATCACTTTAGACATGGAATGACACCAGAGATAGTAAACACAGAAGCATAGTTACTGTCAATTAAAAAAAACCTACTGATGCTAGTCCAAAACAACAGGGAGTCATTTGCAGAGAGTGAAATTCCCACAGTATAAATGATGCAATTTTGATTAGACACTGACAGCAGGAAAGTAGGCATGAAGCTGAAATGCACTTTTCAACAGTAAAAGTACAGTACAGCTGATGGCAGATTATTATTTTTAGTCCCTACAGATCAACGGTTAAGGTGGCGAAGTGTGAGCAGCAATAACCATTTGTGGCTGTGAATCTTCTGAAAAGCACACAAGACATTCCACTGATTCACCGGCACAATGCCGAACAGAAACCAGTATTTACCACTAGGCTAAATATTTGATGCCTTTCTGTAAACCGGGAACAAGGTCTGTTGCCCAAAGGAATAAATAAATAAAGGCATCCTCACCATGACAAAGGAGAGAAGCCATAATAAAAAAATGTACCTGTGCCACGTGAATTCCTATACAAGTGTACAATTACACATTAGAGGGAGATATAAATCTGCCTTCATGTGCCTCTGTAACAACAGTACTGTACTTGAATGGATGAGGGCCAATAAACTGAAGCTCAACCCAGATAAGGCGGAGATAGAGAATGGTTTGGCTACCTGGGTAAATAATGTTCAACCAATTATGGGTGGGGTTGCACTCCCTTTGAAGGTACAAGCTTGTAGATTCAGGAAGGCGGGTGTCTGCATCTATTAATGTCACTGGAGGTACAAGTGGCTGCTATGGCACAGAGCACTGTCTACCAGCTATCTAGATTTTGATAACCTGGCTTCAGTTGTCTATGCTAGGACTTTTCAGACACTGCAGCTGGTGCAGAATTCAGCAGCCTGATCCTAACAAGGATCAGGTAGTCCAGGCATCCCTAAACTTCGGCCCTCCAGATGTTTTGGACTACAATTCCCATCATCCCTGACTATTGGTCCTCTTAGCTAGGGATCATGAGAGTTGTAGGCCAAAACATCTGGAGGGCCGCAGTTTTGGGGTGCCTGAGGCAGTCTAAACGTATAATACCAGTTCTGACCCAGATGCGTTGGTATCCATTATTCAAAGTGCTGTTTTAGCTATAGAACCCTAAACAGCTCAAGACTCCAGTACCGGTACTTTACAGATCATCTCTTCCAGTATGAAGCTGTCCAGAACCTTAGGTTGTCATTGGAGGCCCTCCTCCTGCTCCCAGAAAAGGACTGTGGTTACAAAAGTGCCTTTTCAGGAGTGGTTCTCAGACTAGGAAATGCTTTTTCCAGGGAGGTCCACCTGGTGCCAACATTACTGTATTTACAGTGACAGACCATGACTTTCCTTTACTCCGAGGCATTTGGTTGTTATTTTCTCTCTCCTTCTGCTTGATTATTTTTGTCAGTTCACTGTTTTAATAATTGGCATGGTGGTGCAGTTGGGGAAGGAGGGGTGGGAGTTAGTTTATGATCACTTTTTTTACTCTGTGTTACTGCATGCAATGTTTATATTTTACTAAATAAATAATAATAATAATTTTATGATAAGAACTGTAGCTTACTGACACTGTGTTGCCTTCTTATTCCTTGTACTGTACTCGGATCAGCCTGGACTGCTATCATAGCCCAGACACAATTATATGATTTCAATTGTAATGCTTGAATTGTCTTGCAGCAGCTGAATGCTTGCTCTACTGTTAATTGTTTTGTTAAGGTCTGATCATGTTCAAAGCATTTAGGGGAATGGGTTTGCTTAAAAACAATCAGCTATCCGTGCAGGGTTGTCATTTGAAGCCTGTTATTTATTCATCAATCCCTGCCTACAAGACAGCTTAAAAAAAATCTTTTAAACAGGTAAACAGAATGCTTACACTTAAGCAAACATGCTGTAGCAGCTCCCTATTAACTAGAGATCAATGCTGGAGAACAGCAGAATGGGAGTGATGGGGTGGTACATCAACTCATGAGTAATGCATGATAACACCAGCGGATAAACGAAGGATTAAGAGATCAGATTCAGAGACAGGTCACAGTCAGAAGAAAATGCTGCTGATTAATAAATGCATGTACATTACTTTACATTAGGGATGGAGAACCTGTGACAGTGCAGATGTTATCAGGACATGCTTGCCGGGGCAGATGGGAGTTGGAGTCCAACAAGTTGGCTGCAGGGCCACAGGTCCTGCTTTAGATTACACTCCACCTCTTTTCCACCTCTACATTGCAGAGATGTTCAGGAGCAGCCGCCGCCGCCATTGTCTGTCGCGCCCGCCCGCCACCGCCCCTCCCGCCCAAAAAACCTCTCTTAGCATTCAAAGGTTGGACAACATGGTCTCTTGCCACGTGGAAGATGTTCTACTTGTCATCTAAAACCAGCTTCTTGAGCAGAAAAGCAAGGTGGGGCTTGTTATGGCTCTAGGTGTAACTTCAAAAATTGGAAAACAGGAGGAGGGACTGTCCTTTGGTCATCTAGTTTTAGCATTTTAGCATGCCTTTAAAGGCATTTCGAAGCAGCACACTAGAAAATCTCACCCCTCCAGAACAAGACACATTTCCCAAAGTATTTACTTAAAAGCACAAGCCTTCAAGCCAAAACAAGCTACACCAACATGATGGATTACATTTCTAGCAGGGCTGCCTAAAGGATGTTTTGCGGGTGTCCCTTGCTCTGAACTGGTGACAGTGAGATATTTATTCATCCTTGTGGAGTGACCATAAGACCCCAATCCTTTCAGTGGTCTGTGGCTTGACTTGAACAGCACACTGCTGTTCACTCTTACTCAGACTGTGTTCAATGGAGCTAACTCCCAGACACTTGTATATAGGATGTAGTATTGTTCATTTTTTAAAACTTGGGGCAGAAACCAACAGACTAAAGAGCCAACGTGAAATGCTTCACTAAAATTCAGTTAAAAGCATAAAACATCCCAAAACATCCAAGTCTCTATCAAGATCAAAAACCATGCACTGAATGGAAAAGCTTTACAATGCTTCAAAAAGTCGCTCAGGGCAGGTTCAGGCTCTGACAAGTTGCTAGATGGAGAAAGTTCTAATGTGTTTTGGTAGAGCACACATATGGTATTTGTAAAAAGAGCATCCTCCATTAACCCTAGAGAGCACTTTAGGATATTATGGCCACAGACTTTGATGGTAGGAAAAAACGGCACAAAACAAGATGTTCCAGAGCAACCCCAAATATACTGTATTTGTTCAGTCTATGAAACTATCACCAAAGCACCAACGGAATTCAGCACAGCCTCTTTGCACAAATGTCACCAAAGCTTATGTAAAAGCAAGGTGCAGCAGCAACTTACATGAGCAGGGAAGGGAGACTATTGCGAAGTAACATTTGACTTATTATGGAAAAAGATTTGCCTGTAAACTTTTGAGCACTGTTCCTATTTTTGTAAAAATGTTTGCATTTTAAATAAGAAAAGATCCATCTGTTTTATATTAAGTGCATAGGGTTTCAGTAGTATGGTAGTGAGCATGCCAAACAAGCAAACCATTTCCACAGAAAAGGATAGTATTTCTTGCCAAATGCATTTCTTAAACATTAGAATCATACTTAAAGGTTCGTGTAGTCCAACCGTCTGCCAATGAGCAAAATCCCCTGCTACAGTAGCCCACTCAGTCTCTAACTTAGTAATAGGTATTTTCCTACCACCCAGTTGTGTTTTTCTCACATCACTTCCTACTACTCCAAATTCTATATATTCAAGATACAGGTAGGTAGCCGTGTTGGTCTGAGTCGAAACAAAATAAAAAAATTCCTTCAGTAGCACCTTAAAGACCTACTAAGTTTTTATTTTGGTATGAGCTTTCGTGTGCATGCACACTTCGTCAGATACACTGAAACAGAATCCACCAGACCCTTATGTAATCAAGAGATAGTGAAAAAACTGCATTTGAAAAGGCAGAACACATCAAAAGTTCTCAAATAAGTGGGCATTAACATAAATAAATAAGTTCTAAATAAATTACGCAACCTGGCTCCCAAGTAAATAAAGCAGAGTGCAGAACCCAGAGAGGCATGGTGATGAAGTAAATTTGTGGATTAAGTTTAAGTTTAGTAATATAACCATTTAATGTTTATACACTGCCAGAAGCATGCAGGTTTTTCAAAGAACACAGAGGGGACAAGAGTCTGGTTCCTGCCTAGGAGGTTTCAGGTCTACATTTTGGAAGCTCTCCAGCAAGTGGCACACCGTGTGGCACACTCTGTACACTTCAGCAACTGATATCCATATCTCACAGAAGCATCTCACATCTGAACTCTATAGTTCTTCTGGTCCCTCACCTTAGTGAGAGAAGTATCAGCGAGATCCTATATATATTTCCATTTTATAACAAACAAGATCTTATAAATTTTTTGCCTTTCACACAGTGGATTAGATTCTCATGACATCTCGAGTGTCATACTGCAGGCAGAAGGGCCATAAAGAAGAGCAACTGTCTTACCATCCTGGCTGCAAGTACAGCAGTGTTATTAAAGGCGTTAATGAGTACTAATCCCTACTGTATGATCTTTGGTATGTGCTCACCTAATCCCTTTACCCAGAGTTTTGACTACAGTTCAGCTACGTAATAATCTGAGAAGCCCCTAACGCACCTTTCACCAACGTGGTGCCCCCCAGATGTTCTTAACCACTTGCACTGGCTGAGGCTAATGGGTGCTGCAGTCCAGAACATCTGGGAGGGTCACCTAATTGGCGAAGGCTGTCCTAGTGTCTCATAAACCACAGTACAGAAGGAAGTGCCTTCGAGCATGCACAGAGTGCTTCCCCAGCACCAATAATTCAACCGAGAGAGAGAGAGAGAGAGAGAGAGAGAGAGAGAGAGAGAGAGAGAGAGAGAGAGAGAGAGAGAGAGAGAGAGAGAGAGAGAGAGAGAGAGAGAGAGAGAGAGAGAGAGAGAGAGAGAGAGAGAGAGAGAGAGAGAGAGAGAGAGAGATCCCCAGCCCCTTCTGGGTGCAGACGCGTGTGCCTCACTCACCGGGACCTCTGGAGCTCGAAGGCGCTGGTGCCCGCAGGGCCTTGCTCGAGGCAGCAATAGTTCTGCGGGACGGCTCTGGCGAAGGAGACTGGCAGGATTCCCTGAGTGAAAGAGTTGAGGCGACCTCTTGCGCCGCCCGCCGAGGGGGGTCCCGCAGGAGCCCAGGAAGGCGGCGGCGGCGGGCACCTGCACGGGAGCAAAGGCATCTTCGTCCTCATCCTCGTCCTCTTCCTGCTGCTGTCCAGCCACCCTCGATGGGCTCGTGAGCCTGGCGGCGCCGCTGCAGGAGGCGCTAGGGTAAGCCTGCGGGGCGACGGGCTGGAAAGCGCCCAGGCTGTGGCGAGTCCTAGCGCTGCCGTTGCTGCAGGCTGCTGCTGCAGAAGCCACCCTCGCGGCCGCCAGTGCTGCAGCGCCGACGCTGCTCTGCTCGCCGCCGCCTCCTCCTCCGACGCCGCCCTCGTCGTCTTGCGGCACGGCGGGCCGCCCGTCCAGCGAGATGTTGGTGAGGAAAGAGAGCGCTGCCTGCCTGCGCCTGGGGTCCATGCGCGGCGGCGGCGGCGGCTTCCTCAGGCAGGGCTCTAGCTGCTGGTGGAATGTGCCGCCGCCGCCGCCGTTGTTGGCACGAACTGGGCTGCTGCTGCCGCTGTTGGCGGCGGTAGGAGCAGCCGCCGCCGCCATTGTCTGTCGCGCCCGCCCGCCGCCGCCTCTCCCGCCCTCGGAGTGGGCAAGAGTGATAATCGCCGCGATAGGCACGAGCTCTCAGGCGGCGGGCGGAGGGTCAGCAGCCGGCGGCAGGGCGGTGGAGTCGCAGCCGCGCAGCGGAGGGGAGTCGGGGCAGGCATGACATGTTTCCCTCCTTCCCCTCGGCTGCCTGCATGGACAGCGCGCCCGACTTTGTACAGCAGCCTTCTCTTCCTTCACCTCCTCCTCCTCTTCCTTCCCTGGCTGGCGTCCTTTTGCTCCAGCCTTTTTCTCTCCCCCCCCCCTTGCCAAAGTTATTGGCTTTTATAGGTAACACTCGCCCCGTCAAACGCTCGGTGCAACAACACAGCAATCACGTGTGGAAAACAGAAAGCTGGGAAGAAAAACAAAAGCTCCGGCCTGGAGGAGGAGGAGGAGGATAAAAGGGGGAGGAGGAAGAAGAAAGGAGGAGGAGGAGGAGGCTGAGTCCAAGTCTAAGGAAGCGCCTTCAACCTTTCTTTTTTTCTCTCTCTCCTCCCCCCGCTGCATTTTTTGTGGGAGGAGAAGTAGGGAGGTGGAGTCTGCCTGTGTTGTGCCACAGCACATGGCCTTGAGGAGGTTACATTAAAAGGGAGGAGGTTACATTAAAAGGGTGGGGCGGGCTCCTAGGAGTTAATGGGGTGTAGAAACTCGTGGATTCCTCACAGGCCTCAGGGGGCCCTTAGTGAACAAGAGTGTGCGTGGACATGCTGCGTGGTGCATTGTTCTCCGACATTGTTCAGGTCATGTTGCAGCTGCCCGTTTGACCACTAATTATGAGGGTTCCCTGAAGATCCACCCCCAACCTAAAGGGGTCTGGTCCCAGTTAATAAACACCCTATCCAGAAGGTGCTGGGTGTTTTCTGTTTAGAAACGATTGCAGTGTTTCCCAAAGTGTGGTACGTGGAAGGGTTTCAAAGAGTGCACAGCATTATGTATTTATTTATTTAGCTCTACTACATAATGTTGAGATAAAATAGTAGTATTATAACTACCCCCAAATTTTATGAGAGACTGAGAAAGGGTAAGAGTAAAATCTCAAAAGGGGTACTAAAAGGTAAAGGGACCCCTGACCACTAGGTACAGTCGTGACCGACTCTGGGGTTGTGGTGCTCATCTCGTGTTATTGGCCAAGGGAGCCGGTGTACAGTTTCCAGTACATGTGGCCAGCATGACTAAGCCGCTTCTGGCAAACCAGAGCAGCAAATGGAAACGCCGTTTACCTTCCCGCCAGAGGATAAATACCTACTGTATTTATCTACTTGCACTCTGACGTGCTTTCGAACTGCTAGGTGGGCAGGATCTGGGATCGAGCAACGGGAGCTCACCCCGTTGCAGGGATTCGAACCGCCAACCTTCTGATCGGCAGGCCCTAGGCTCTGGTTTAACCCACAGCGCCACCCGCATCCCTTAAAAGGGATATTAGATTATTATAATTTTGGGAAACACAGCTCTATTGAATTGCTAAGAGATGGCTCCAAATCAAATGCTCGTCGCTATTGAAAAGTTGATCCAGCCCAATGTAAGGATTGTTGTTGTTTAGTCGTTTAGTGCAGTGTTTCCCAACCAGTGTGCCTCCAGATGTTTTGGGACTACAACTCCCATCATTCCTGACCACTGGTCTTGCTAGCTAGGGATGATGGGAGTTGTAGTCCCAAAACATCTGGAGGCACACTGGTTGGGAAACACTGGTTTAGTGTGTCCGACTCTTCGTGACCCCATGGACCAGAGCACGCCAGGCGCTCCTGTCTTCCACTGCCTCCCGCAGTTTGATCACACTCATGTTGGTGGCTTCTGCTCAGGAGTGTTGCAAACCACTTCAATGAACTTTTTTTTAATAGAAAAAAGGAATACAGGGAAATAGATTTTTTTTTCTCATCTGAGAGGTTTCTTGCATTAGCTCAGACCATCATTTGTTTGTATAATATTTTTATTAATTTTCACAAAATCATTTTGATGGGCTTCCTTACCCTGCTGCTTTCTGTGTCCCTGGGAGTGAGAAGAAAATGACTAAATATGCCACATTCTCTAACTGCACAATGTTATCATTATTATTTATATTTCTTACTCACCCTTCACCATAAGGTCACAGGACAAATTACAGCAGTGTAAAAAACAACAAGAAACACAGTTAACAATTTATAATCAAATGAATAGGTGGGTTATAAAAATATATCTCGAGTGCCAAAGGCCAGGAAAAAGCCTTATGTCTTTAGCAAATCACAAAAGCTACGGTATATAATGGAGGTGGCAGACACATCTCTGTGTGGAGGGAATTCTGCAGTTTAGCAGCTGCTACAGAAAATGCTCTTTTAGGCCACCATCCCCAGAACATCTGATAGTGAAACTACCCTAAGCAAATTTAGACTGTTTAGATTGCTTTTTTCAGTAGTATGTGAAATCCACAACTTGCCAGTCTACTATTAGAAAAAACAGACAATTGGCTGTGTGTCAGAATCTTTGCCAAATCCCTCTCTGTGATATCGATTGTAGTTCAGTGGCAAGAGTGTGTGCTTTACATGTAGAAATCTAGGTGGACTATTGGTCTGACTCATTAATAGGCAGCTTTTTGTGTTTGTTTTTCCATGTGTTCTTAGAGGAAGGAAATGATTTGTAGGCATAATGAAACTCTCTTGTGGCCTCATTGACTCCTCAGTGCAAATCTGCAACATTTTGGCTGGTTGGCACATTCTGGGATGGTCACAGCTACCAATTGGTACTTTGGCAATTGGTTGATATTTGAAATACATCGGAAGTTGCCACACAGTCAACAGCATTTACCCACTTAGCAGTATTGAGTGAGGTAATATCTATTTATTTCTGTTTGGGGAAGTTTTTAATGTTTGATGGACTACTGTATTTTAAAATTTTGTTGGAAGCCGCCCAGAGTGGCTGGGGAAACCCAGCCAGATGGGCGGGGTATAAATAATAAATAATTATTAATATTAATATAAGAAAATTGTACTCCTTACCATATCACCAAAACACAATCTTAATATCACTTGTCTCGTGGACAGACCATCCATGCTTCCATTTCTCACAGTATGAGGGAGGTTGTTGAGAACTCCAGGCAAGCTGTCATTTGTGTGGGAATGTATGCTGTATTTTGAATATTCCTGCTTGTCTCTCTGCAGCCTCCCACACCTTCCAGCAGACAGCTTTTAATGATACACTTTAATGGATTAGCTTTATTCTTTTAAAGTGTAATACTTTGGTCTTATCACATACCCCAGATGTCTAGCATGAAGAGCATGCCAAGGATGACAATTCTGTTGTGCTTGGCAAGCGCTTTTGATAAGTGATAGCAAAAGTTATAAATATTCTGCTCTGACTTCTAATCTTCGTTTTGGTCTACAAATACTTCTTTTTTTTTTGCAGCTGGAACTCACCAGAACTCAGTTCTGGCACCTCTCAGGTGGGCACCATTGCCATTCTAAGAGCTGTTTCTGGTGAATTCTGGCACCTCTTTTTCTACAAAAATAGCACTGGATCTACACTGTATGGTGTCAAAATTGTAGAGTAGATTTGGTGCATTGGAAAAGAGGACAGGTGACAAAATGGGTGTTCTGCAGTAATTGATTTGCACTGTCTCACTCCCTTATCCCCTTACCTCCTTTCACTCAGCAGTTCCCACATTCCAAAAGGAATTGTTAACAAGGATGTGTAACCCTCACCCACATGCTATCATTCCGCCAATTTCCAGCTCCGTCTGACAACCAACACATGTTTCTCTCACATGTTTCTGTTACCACAGATATATAGAGCCTTAACTTTTTCTAGCTTCCAGTTTTTGTTATCTCTGTGAAGCTGTGATACCTTCTGGATACAAAACGTAAACCTTTGTAATCATATTTTTACACCCCTTGAGTGCTATTATATCCAAGTTCTGCTTCTTGTGGGCTTCTCATGGACCAGTTGGCCCCTGTGAGAAATGACTGCTGGACTAAATGGGCCTTTGGTGTTGTGCAGCAGGACTCTTCTAGTGTTGTTATATCATCATGTCATTTTTTTGAACTAGATATTCCATTCATTTAATATTCTACTTGTCATCACAATCTCACAAATATGTCAATAACATTTTTAATCTACTGTTCCTTTAGTCATGGCCTCAGAAGCAAGTAAATTCTCTCCAGGGCCATTGACACACTAAAAATTCGTTGCCTACATAAAGGTCTAAGAAGCTTATAATTCAATGTTTTAGGTTGATTAAAATTTAACATCAAAATCCAAAGTGAGGCAACTCACTAAGCTTTCTTCTAAAATCTTAGCATGTTAAGAGTCTGCAGTTTGATTCCCATTGTTACTAAACTGGCCTGAGAAAACAGGTTGACAATATGTGGAACATGCTGATAACTACAAATGAAATAACTCCTTAGATGCCAGACTTCGCTTAGTGGTGGAGCACAGACTTTACATGCTAAAGGCTGAACGTTTAGCCACCAGCATCTCCAGGTAGGTTGAAAAAGACCAATCCAGGTAGGTTGAAAAAGACCCATCAATGTCCACACACAGTCTGTACATACATTGTGAACCCCTTGTACTCTCTTTAATTCTCCCTTGTCTATTCATTCTTCCAACTATGGCTGTCCCACATTTTTTCTTCCCTGAATCCGAAGATTTCCTATGCAGACAATGTGATTCTTACTCTCCTATTTGGATTTTCAAGTCCACATTAAGCTGCGGTATGGGCAGACCCATAGGCGGTATAGAACTAGATGAACCAATGTTCTGACTCAGTTTAAGGCAGGTTCCTGTGTGCGCTGACAAGGAAGGAATCATTCTCTCATGGAACAATTACACAGCAGAAGCAACTCACTCAAGCATGCCTGTGATTTTCTCTTAACTGCAGGATTAACTGCTCTGGAATATTAGGAAACCTTAAATGCACTTGTAAAATATTCTGTCCACAATTGACAAGCTATAATTCTGTTTTTTTATTTTTTGCTGTCAAATAACCATGCTGTTTGAACTTAGTCAACAATTCTGTTATACACGCATATTTACACGTGTGTATGCTATAACTCGCAAGGTCAGCTGTAACTCAGAAGGTATAAGTGAAGTAACACTTTATTCAAAGAAACAAAGCAGGTCAGGCCTAGTGAGCACAGCTCTTCCCAGTACGTCTTGCCCCGATGAGGCAGTTGCGAGGACTGAAAGTCCCTGCCTTCCCCCTGCTCTTGAAGGCTCCTCCTCCCCTGGTTCCTTCCCAATCAATCCGAGGCTCCTTCATCCTGTCTGCCTCTGTTCTGCCCTCTTCATACCTCTGTGGGTTCTGGGAGACCGGGGGTTGGGGTGGGGAGCTGGTCACAGCATGAGGAGGAAACTCCCTGGCTTCTTAAGCAACCTGCCTGATCTCTGCCTCTTGGCCCTCCTCCTCCTCTCCAGCCTCTGCTTCGGCCTCTGATTCCGAACTGCCCTCTGCCACAGCCTCTTCCTGCTCACTAAACCCTGTTACCTCTTCAGCTTTGAACACCTCCTTCTCCCAGTCTGTTCCCTCTTCTCCCCCTGACCACTCATTGTCATTCAACTATCATTCCCCTGGCTTTGAGCTTTCTTCTCTTGGATGTTCTCCAGCTACTGCCTCCCACCACTCCTCTGCATCCAGACAGTCCATGACACCACATCCCTACCACAAAAAATGAACTGAGGTCTCACCTTCAGTGCACAATTAACCCATGTAACCTGGAAGCAATGCTTGTCGAGTATAATCAGGTGGTTCACTTCTCCCTTTCAAGGAATGCAGCTGTGCAAACACACCCTGTTACATCATCCAGCCCTTATGTAACTAATTGATAAAATCTTGAACAAAAACATACACTGTGTGCAAAGTCAAATTGCAAAGCACAGTACAGTATCACAATTTGAGATGGAATGTCTTGCTTTATTTTAGTGTGATTTGAATTCACATGTTTATGTTTGTTAGGCTACTTTTGGAAAAGTAGAACATGTATGGATTGTTGGAGTAAGTTTGTTATTGAAATAATAATGCCCTCTTCCATATATTTATGTATACAGTATGGCTAAATATTGCCATGCATGCTTCTCACATTACTTCTTTCTCTAGAGTTGGAATGAGCAAATCTGGTCAGCTTGTGTTATGCAAACATGAAATTAAACCTCAAGCTGCCTTGCAATGGAATGATCCATTTTAAAAAATCTTTATGTTTAATGGTAAACAGGGAAGAAATAATCCTATCCTTTGTGTGTCTGTCAGGCATGTACTTATCCTACTGCAGTGTTTATGCTGATCTTACATGAAGTTGCATGCATGTTTGGTTAAATAAATATATCTTTTTTGGTATCTCAATCAACAGAGTCTTGTGGCACCTTATGTAAACATTAAACAATATATGTGCACAGAGTGAACAATCTGGGGACGGAAGAAGTGAGAGCACTTTGCAGCTCAAGCCTATTCAATACTTATGTCTACTAAGCAGTGATAAGATCACTCCTGACTGTCAATTTATTCCTGGTCAAAGATATGCTAGCATAAGGATTATGTGCTGGTGTGACACAATTGTTCTGCCTTGTTCGTGAACACAACCAGCTCAAGGGGGGGAAACAGTTTAGATGGTGTTTGAAAAGGGTGGAGTGGAAGTTAGTTGGGGTCATGTGCTTTTATAGGGGTAACTCCCATCCCCAACAACATAATGTTACACACATCATATTTTGCAAAATTAGGGAGCAAAGACCAAAAAGTTTTGCAATACTCCAAGGAAGAGAAGGACAATTCAATAACACCTCTTATTTCCCTGCCCCCAAGGGTTATAAATATGAACACATCAAATCCCCAGACCCTTCTTTCCATTCCCAGCTATTGATATTATTTCAGCTAACACCTCTGAACTTTCCTTCCAAGAGTTATCTACATGCAGAGATATATAGAGATATAGTAATAAAGGTTAGACTGAAAAGTCTCTTTTGGAGTAGAACTATTTAAAACCGGGTCACTGTTTTTACCCTTAAAACTGGTCCGCTTTGGTCTCTTACTTAATCAGGCTCATCTGTTTCCCCTCCGAAGCCTCTTGCTTGCAGGTCAGGGTCAGATATAGTAAATTGGGAATTTTCCAGTAGGTCGTTCTTCTAACAATCTTGCTTGGGAAAGGGCATATCCTTTTTTGCCCAGTCCTGTAAGGTCTGCATGCCTTACAGAATCCCATTCATTGCTGAGGGCAATGTCAGCTAGGGTTTCAAGGCTGAGTGAATTGTTATGGAGATCTTGGTGAGATTTGTTAGCAGTTCTTCCCAGACTTCCAGAATCCTGTCTGTTCATTTGAGGTGAATACCAGATAGAGACTACATACTACTTTTCTATCTAATTCTCCCCATGTACCCACATGTTGAGACATCTGGTATTCTGCAGATATGTGCTTGCACACCTTGCATTAGCAGAAGTGCCTGTGCTGTCTTTGATTTGGAATCCACATCTAATTGCCTGGCAGCACTGGACCAATGCACCTGAGTATGTTCCCACTATTTGAGTGTGTTCTAGCATTATTTATTTATTAAATTTCTATACTGCCCTTCATCCAAGGATCACTGGGCAGTTTATAATGTAAAAAGATAAATATGCATACTATAAGTAGCATTCCTGCTACTTACCTCATCCTACTGTTACTGTCTCAGTAGTGTACTATGGTCTGATTGAATCAGAGCAGCATATCACTCGGTGACATAAGAGGGGGGAATTTAAAGCGCGAGCATGTTTTGTTTTGAAAACAGCAAATGTTTAAGGTTAGGCTTCACGAATCCCTCCATGCACTGTCTTCCTTGAACTGGGCAGCTTTGTGTGTTGAGGTGAGGGGCTGAATAATAATATAAAACCAGTTCTAATTGCATCCATCTCCAAGTTTTCAAAAGCAGAGACCTCCTGAATCGGCATTGAAATGCATCTCCTGTATCCTCTAGACTCTTGTTTAAAATTTATTACTACCTGTGAGCCATAACATCTGGTCACCTCTGCGTTTTGTGCATTAGACATCCTAATTAGCTGATTAAGTATCTCCTGTACCTTTTAATTAGCATCTCAGCAGAGTTCCTTACAGTTTTGTGCATTATTTAAAAACATAAAAATAAATCACCTATGCTCTCCCCATCTATGCTTGTACATCATTGTCAGATTGTAGATAGGGAGACAGTGATGCATATATAAATTTTAGCGCTGAGTCAAAATTTATCCAATATATTGGGGGGTAGGGAGGCTGGAAGAAAATCCAAGATGTTATTTGAAACAATTGTGAATTAGCATTTTACCGGGACAAGTGTTGCCAGAAACTTTTTGTTGTTGTTGCTCTCTTTAATTTGCTCCCATCTCCCCACCCCCATTTCATTCAGAATTCTGTTGCATCATGATAGCATCGTTCTAACTAAGGCATGGTGGCCTACCAGGCTACCAATTCAAGCGATGGAGCTACTGAGTTATAAAGAAGAAGAAAAATGACATAAAGCTGCCCTTGTAAGAACCCCCCACTCCAATGAATAATTGCCTTGCTAAATAAATATGGTGATTTAGAATAGATGAAGTAAAATGCAGATTTTTCAACACCTTAGTCCTCTTCAGGAATTCTAGCTCCCATGCAAGGCAACACCTCTGATGTCAAGATACAACCTGGAACCTATGCAATCTGGATTCCAACAAACAATTAAGCCTTCAGCTATATGCACGAAGGCCCACCTCTTTGCAAGTTCAAGTTGCAAGCATGGGCACCAGAAAGAGAGGATCCCTGGCATGCACAACATCAGATATTTGGTGTGGTCCAATGCCTATGTTGCCTAACATAAAATCAAATAATAATAGGATCATTTTCATGTTCTCAGCCAAACTGCTCATGGCTGAGAGGCCCTGACCACATTGTCATTGCACACACCTCTGATCAAGGCTGATCAAGCCTGAAGATGCCAGCAGGCAGCCTTCCTGTAAAGGTTGTTCCAGAATTTATGCAGTGGTGCATAGATTTATGGTGGGGAGAACAGGGACAACATTACTTTTCGACTGAGAGGGGCAGCTGCCGGTTAAGAAACAGGCAGTGGAGGTGGAAGATAAATTCTGAAAATATTAATGGGTAAGGGGTCTTACTGGGACAAGTGGTAACTTTTGTTGTTTTCTGCTTTCTAATTTTGTTGGGCTATGTGTGAAACAAAGACACAAGAGAGAAAAAAGACCCATCCCAGGTTGACCACTTTGCCTTCTCAAGTGCATTCATTGAGAATGATGCCAGTTCACTGCATCCCACTTAGATTGAACAATTCCTTACTTAGATTACACTTAGATTGAACAACTACTCACTATATAATCATCTTCCATGGTTTGTTATAGCATAGCAATAAGTGCAATTCTACTTTTCATATCAGCTTTCTTGATGATCTGAATGGTGGTATATTGGAACTGTTCCTATCAATTGCGAAGAAATGATAGCTACTGAAATTTTGTGAAGGTGTTTGTTTCTTTTTTAATCCACCTCCTCTACCCCTCCCATCACATTCAAGCAGCAGTGTTAAGTAGCTGGTGTCCTCAGTGCTTATTTAGTTACATCTGAAGCTGGAGAACATAAGAAACAAAATGCAGATTATATTCCTTTAGATAGATTACATTTAGTTTCCAGACTAAGTGGCTGGACCAGGCAAAGCAAACAATTTTTTTTTTTTGCCAATGATACATAGCAATTCATTTTTTAAAGATAATTTAGATGGCATTTTTTGTAACCTTGTTATAGTATATGAAAATATCGCTTTCCCACATGACCTCCAGCCATAGCTGTCAACATAGCTGCCAAGTTTTTCCTTTTTTTAAGGGAAATTCCCTTATGCTGAATAGGTTTCCTCACGAGAAAAGGGAAAACTTGGCAGCTATGGCTGTCAACCCTCCCTTTTTTTTTGCAGGAAACTCCCTTATTCCAAGCTACAGCTGTCAACCTTACCTTTTTTTTTTACTAGAAATTCCCTTATTCCAGCGCCGTTTCCCACTGCTATCCAGGATTGTTAGATATACCATAGACTGTCCTCGGGACAGGTGAGGCTGCTGCTGATCCCTTATTTTCAAACCCGAAAGTTGACAGCTATGCCTCCAGCCAGCTCAAAACTTCAGCTTTAGATATTTTGGTCTGGACTGGAGAGGAAGAGTTGGAGAACAGGGGGAAATAGGCATTTAGAAGCTTTTTATAGGATGCTCCCCACTTTACACTATTTCACTTATGTGTGTGTGGTCCCAACACAACTCCCTAGGGAGACATCCGTAAGGGCTTCTCAGCATCATTCTCTGTGTTCACCAGAACAGACTCAAAAGCTGTCTCACTATTCTGTGACATTTTGATTGGCCATAATAAAGGGATTTTTTTAAAATTGAAAAAGTGGCAGCCTTGGCACACCAATGTAACTTACCTCTTCCTCTGCTTAGCTTATTTTGATGGGATTTCTCTGATCAAAACTTACTCATCTGGCATGCAGAGGATTAGCAAATAGTACAAATGGCTATAACAGAGCATAGCCAAAGTTTATGCAGTATATTTGTTGAAGAAACCCAACCCTTGAGACAAGGGGTTGGAACATACTAATAAGTACAAATTGGACCTGCAACAAAATGTTATAGTGTGAAGTTCAATTCAGGGGTGGGGGCAGCCAGCCAGCCATGCATTCCTCTAGAATCCGCCATTCTATTATTTGCCCCTCCCCCCCCAATTTTCCATCTCTTTCCAGTCATTTAGCATGCTCAGTCCTCACTGGGCTATTGTTGTTACTGTTGTTTTGGCTACAGAAGGATGCATAATTGAATTTGCTGTTGCTATAGGATATAGACAATTAAGGTTACCAATTCAGAGATTATCACTTGTCATTCAGCCGAATTCTATGTGCATTCATTTGTAAACCAGTTTTACTGAGTTTGGTGGAACTTATTCAAAGTACATAGGATTTCAGCTTTAGTGGCCAAATTATTCTAATTGTTAGTGTTGTGTTCCTGGGTGGAAAAGATCCTGATGTAGACAGTATAATTTTAATGATTGTACAGGCATCCTCAACTTTTTTTTAAATGCCCAAGATTATGATTATAGCACTGAAACAAATTGAAAAACCAAACAGCAAGTTTGTCTGTACGGAATGAACACTAAAGGAAACACAAATTTCAGGTCAGTGTAACTAGACGTTTTCAAATACTCCAAAATGGACAAACATGTAGAGAAGCCATGTCATAGAATGCTTAAGTCTAGGTATATGTTTAGACCAGAGCTTTCCAAACTTTTCATGTTGGTGACACACTTTTTAGACATGCATCATTTTGTGATACAGTAATTCAATTTTACTAGCAAACTGGAGGTTAAACTAACCCCTTTCCAGCCCTGGGAAGAGCGTGGGGAGTGTTCACCCGACACACCTACACACTGCAACTGACATACTGACGTGTTGTGACACACAGTTTGGAAAGCTCTGGTTTAGGTACATTCCTGGTATCTCCTTCCCTTTTTACAATTAAATGTTTCTTGGTTTTATTTCTTGCATGGGGGCTGCATGCACAGACCAAAGGCTTGTTCATAGCTGTACATTTAAGCACAACTACACTACATGTGTAAAGCAAGTTTTGAAGAACATATTGGTTTTGCACAGGCCAAAAGACAATTGGGTCAAATGAAACATTGAAGTCAACCTGAAAGCTGTACATTGTTAGTAACCACAAAAGCTATTGGAATGTGCAACCTGTATTTAACTTACATTAGTTGTTACACAACGGGTGGCGCTGTGGTCTAAACCACAGAGCCTAGGGCTTGCTGATCAGAAGGTCGGCAGTTCAAATCCCCGCAATGGGGTGAGCTCCCGTTGCTCGGTCCCAGCTCCTGCCCACCTTAGCATTTCGAAAGCACGTCAAAGTGCAAGTAGATAAATAAGTACCGCTCCGGCAGGAAGGTAAACGGCGTTTCTGTGCGCTGCTCTGGTTTGGCGGAAGTGGCTTAGTCATGCTGGCCACATGACCCGGAAGCTGTCAAACGCCGGACAAACGCCGGCTCCTTTGGCCTATAGAGCGAGGTGAGCACCACAACCCCATTGTCCGCGACTGGTCAGGGGTACCTTTACCTTTTTAGTTGTCTCCTATTGGAGAAATGATGGGCATGAATATTCATCAATGCATGTCTGCCACATCCAACCAATATTCAGTGTAAGCAGAGATACCGGTTAGTATAGTGCTTAAGAGACCAGGTTGTCTCACAATTTATCTGGGGTGCTGAACATAAATACCAACTTTTATTTCAATCTTCAAAGTTTGAGGGAGATACGACGTTGCAGTATGTTACCTTCTTTGGGTTCCCTTAATGTGGAGTTCAGGCTTGAATGTAGAAGAGTATCCTAAATATACACACCAGTTTGAATTCTGGCATCTTATTTTACATTTGAAATGTTGCATAATAATACATTTTCCTTCTCGCTCCTTGCAAACAGGTGCAGGGAATTGAGGTACGAGTTTAAAACACAGAATCATATTCTGAATATATCCACATGATAGCTCAATCAGCCCTGTAGCCAGCCACACCCTTGGTTATGCGAAACAGCTGCATTTCTAAGTGCAGCATTTTGGGAGCAAGGGGAATAGCATCAGCCAATCTCCTTGCCACTCACTGGTGGAGAGGATGTGAGGGCCAGGCCAGGAGAAGAGGAAGACACTCCTCCATGCAGAGAGTATGTTAACTTACATAATGGGCTACGTAACGTCAAGTTTACACAAAATGTAATATGAACACCAAGAATTAGATCACTGGCATATTTATTTGTTTCATTAAAAAAAAAGGATGTTCAGGATGCAGTGAACAAAGGGATACCAAAAGGTGTAATAAGTGGTTTGTTGGAATAGCAATTTCCCAACAAGTGTAAGTTAAGGGTTAACTGGTCCAGTGTTTTAAAGCCACTAGGTGCTGTAATACCAAGAACTGCTAACCTCTGGTTGCACCCTCTGGTGGCTGTTGCTTAGCAACTTGTCAGAGCAAAATTTATTTCCTTCAGGCTGTTTTTTAAAAAAAGAAATAAAATAAAAAAGCAGGTTCATTATGCTCTAGCTGCAGTAGTAGTTTCATTCTGTTGAAAGCCTGATTTGACCTGCTCTCTGGCTGCTTAACCCAAGGGGCTGTCTCCTGACAGTGTTATTTTCAGCAGTTTTACTGTTCAGCCCACCTTTTGATAACTCAGTGAAGTTTGCCAGGCTTTTCACATTCTGAATTCAGTCTGCTTTAGCCACTTCTGCTAGCACAGGGGAATATTCCTTTGACTCTGGCAGTGGGACAGCACATCTGAGGGGAGGAAGTTAGCACAGAACGCAGGACAGCCTGTGTGTCACACCCAGCCCTTTTCTTCGGTACCTCACTGTTGTCCCTGTCAGTCCCCACACCACCAAGGTCACCCTCCTTTAGAAAACTTGCCTTGGAGAAAACAATACTGTAGCAAGGGTGCATCTAGACCTCTCTGAAGCCAAACAGATGTCAGCAACATAGGCAAAAAGAACAAGGGATTACTAGCTGTCTAGTTCCTGAACACCCTTCCACCAGATGTCAAGGAAATAAGCAGCTATCCTATTTTTAAAAGACATCTGTAGGCAGCCCTGTTTGGGGAAGCTTTTTAATATTTATTGCTGTATTGTTTTAACACTCGATTGGGAGCCGCCCAGAGTGGATGGGTACAAATTAATAATAATAATAATTATTATTATTTCAAACAAATCTTTCAATAAAGAAGGCTATATCTGCAAAACAATCTCAGGCTACCATGTTTACTGCAGTTCTCTCAATGGGATTTTTCCCCACATATACTATAGCCAGTTCTCAACCCTCACAAGGAAGTGCTGTATAACTAGGTATACTACTTAATACCACACCAAGAAAAGAAGTGCTTCTTTGTGAGTTTCATGCAGTGTAAGACAAAAAAAGGAGGGGAGCAGTTAACAGCAAGCAGAGCTATATTTCATACCCACACATATATTTAAAGCGCTCTTATACAGTGGTACCTCGGTGTAAGTACACAATTGGTTCCGGAAGTCTGTACTTAACCTGAAGCGTACTTAACCTGAAGCGAATTTTCCCATTGAAAGTAATGGAAAGTGGATTAATCCATTCCAGACGGTCCGTGGAGTACTCAACCTTAGGCGTACTTAACCCGAAGTATGAGTGTAATTGGTTCTGGAAGTCCGTACTTAACCTGAAGCGTACTTAACTAGAAGTGAGCTTTCCCATTGAAAGTAATGGAAAGTGGATTACTCCGTTCCAGACGGGTCCACGGAGTACTTAAACTGAAAGTACTCAAACCAAAGCGTACTTAAACCGAGGTATGACTGTAATTTTTAACTGCTACGACTTTCCCCAAAGAATACTGGGAACTTTAGTTTGTTAAGGGTGCTGTAAATATTTCCGGGGGGGGGGGAAGCTGTAACAGTAAAGAGTGGTATGACAATGCTTTAAACACTTTAAAGGTATGATGTGGATACTTTGTGTGATTCTGAAGGAAGTGAGTTCACCTTTTAATTTCTGCCTGCTGTAAAAGTATTTCCCCCAGAATATTCTGGGGTGAGCATTCAAATGAACTCCCGCCCTTCAGAATCAGACAAAGCTTCCAAAGTTCAATTTGTTCTTTTCTTTCCAGAGTGGAAAGAGAACTTCCAGAGTAATTACACCTCTCATGTAATCCATGGTGTCGGTTATCTAGTTCAGGTTACTTGTAAACTAATGTAAATAATTTAGTGGTTTAGTTTAGGACAGAGGGTCAAGTCATTCTTAGAGTAGTTTTTATTACTGACTCTTTGCTGTCCTCCTATAGGAGAGGGATTCTAGAACTTTCCTCACCATCTTGGAGCACATGGTATCAGCATTATCATTTTTTAAAAAAAAACCCCTATGGCTGCCACTTTCAAAGATGTCCACCATGCTACACTATACATGTAGAAATGGCTTCATTAGTTTGCTCTCTCTCCCCAATTTCCCCAGCCTCATTTCTTCATTATTTCATGAGTTTGTTCTGCACTGCACCCCATTTCTTCTGAGTTCTGGTGTAAACTGGGGGATTTCGAAGGAGCAAATCTGTGGTCCAAAAACAATAGTGGCACTTTTACAGCCAGATTGTCTACAGCGATTTCCTCCCCCCTGAGAAAATAAACGGCTGAAATGATTAGCAATGCCCCCCCCCAAAAAATCAGTTCCAGAATTGTTATCATGCAGTTCCAGCATCTTTCCCCTCCCCTGTGTAACCACTGATCATGGTCATTGATAAAACACTGAGGGGAGGGAGCAATCTTGATGAGATTATGATTATCTTGGTGCACCAATTTACAGTCCTGTGATTCATTTCTGTTACTGCAAATACCCATTGAAAATGTTTTCAGGCTCAACTCATCATAGTCTTTCTATTCTAATTTATATGCTACCTGAGCAGGAGACCTCATGCATGTTTACTTGAAGGCAATGGCCACTTTGTTCGTTTAGGCAGAAGGTTGCAGCTTTAAGAAGCATCTAGCAATACGGTGTAGGAAGAACAACCTGCAGAGGATAGCATAAGTGTAGCACATGCTACACTTAAAAAATTAACAAAGGAGCCAAAGGTTGGAACACGAAAATATAGATGGAGGTGTATTTTAAATGAATCTTCCACCTTTAGCACAAAATTATTGGATAGATAGTATGGATAGTAAGTTAGAATACTTTTTTAGTCATAGTGGTAATGATTTAATAATTATGTTAGCAGCCTGATTTTGCATTTTATTCTCGTGTTGATAAGGGGAACACTACATTTAATAGCTTTGAACAGCATGAAAAATTACTGTATTCATTTTAAAGTTCCCAGTAGTTGAGTTTTTTCCTATTTAAGTGATGCTTTTTCTTAAGTGGCTTGGTGTGGTCTGCACATCCTGGGAAGCCAAACTATGGCTTGTTCTCACTGCACAAGTGGGAAGGCTCTCAGCTTCCTTTGCTCCTCCCTTTTATGCCCATGCCACACAAGGGTGGGGAACCTTTGGCCCAAAATTGGTTTGCCAGGTGTCTCCTATTGGTCTGCTTGTTGTTGTTGTTTAGTCGTTTAGTCATGTCCAACTCTTCGTGACCCCATGGACCAGAGCACGCCAGGCACTCCTGTCTTCCACTGCCTCCCGCAGTTTGGTCAAACTCATGTTTGTAGCTTCAAGAACACTGTCCAGCCATCTTGTCCTCTGTCGTCCCCTTCTCCTTGGTCTGCAGGCCCAGTTAAATCAGACGTAGGAAATCTCTTGTCCTCAGATGTTGTTGGATATCAACTTACATCAGCTCCAGGCAGTGGCCAATGGTCAGGGATGTTTGAAGCTGTAGTTCAGGGACATCTGCAGAGCCACAGGTTCCGCATCCCAGTGGTAAACCATAGGCAGTGGCCGGCAAGCCAGATTTTTGTCTTGAATTTTTGCTCTATTTGTTAGGGGGGCTTTGCAATGGTGGTGTAGGATTAGTAATACCGCTGCTAAATTATGAGTGTTAACACATCTGTTGGACAAATAAGTATTTAAATCCAAAATAAAAGATTTGGGAAAGAGCCGGTAGGAAGAGTCATAGTTAAGAAAATCCATTTTTATTAGATTTCCCCCCAAAAATTATTACAAAAGGAAAGTGGTTACAAATTATTTAAGTTATCCAGTGCAACATGGAAGCACCCTCTAAAGTTCCAACTAAAGTTCACAGGAATCTCCTAGACCTGAAGTTAGCAGCTGCAATGTGCTTGGCCCCCCAAAGTGACACCAACTTACACCATGTAAATGTAGCCAGTAGGGAGATGAGCTGCAGACTCCAAAGGAACAGAAAACAGGTCCTCCAAACTACAAGGTGCAAAATCAGGACAAGACACAAACATATCTACAAAACCCAAAATATATATACATTAAATAGTTGTGTTTAGGTACCATGATTTTCAGATGGATTTGTTTTTTCACTGACTTTAAATATTTATGGAAACAAAAGGATTTCTCAATTTGTAAAATGTTATTCCTCAAGTTATGTTTTTTGTTCCTTGCCTTTTGGAGAAAACATCACATTATAAGGCTGTCTTCTTTTAGGACGCTGGCAGGGAGCAAGGTCCTCTTTTATGTAACCTAAAAAAAAAGACAACGAAATTTCAACACATGATTTGGGCAAGAGAAAGCACAGTGCTGGGAGAAATTCCTGCTTATTTTAGTGTTAAGTGGCTTTTAAAATTTTTATATTAAAAATTGTTTAAAAAAGTGTCCATACAAAAAGTTTAATGTTAGAAGCAATATAATCATTACCATTTCCTAAAAAATAGTGGAGAAATATTAGCTTGGTCGGTACAGCCTAAGACTCTTAATCTCAAGGTTGTGGGTTCAAGCCACATGTTGGGTAAAAGATTCCTGTACTGCAGGGGGTTGGACTAGATGACCCTTGTGGTCGCTTCCAACTTTACAATTCTATGATTATATAATTCTGTTGATTTTATTTTTTTAAGTTTAAGGACTATTTTGAAAATAAGTTAAATGTTACTGGTTTCTCATTTCAGGAGTCCTACACATAAAATGGAAAGAATCTGTCCATTGTCTATGATAAAGCCTTTCCTCTTCCCCGAGGGGAGGTGTTGTAAGCAGGAATCACTGGAGTCCTGTGCCCGTGTCACGCACCCTAGCCAGCCAATCTGGCTGCCGGGGGGGGCGTGGTTTAGCTGTTAAAAACGGCCACAGTCACACAATTGCTGCCTTGTTGTTCCAGCTTCCTCGGATCACCCGCCCTCTAGGTTTTGCTTCTGCACCTGACCTTACTATGGACCTCAGTTGGTTGCCTTGGTTGTCCAAGGGGTCTGGCAGGAATTTTTTCCACTTAGCAGACTGGCACCAGCCACTTGGTTTTTCGCCTACCTCGGAATAAATCGTCACAACTTTGTAAGGTTTGGCGGTTAGGCATTGGAAAATGCGTTGTGTGTTGGAGGGGAGGTTGTGGCCATCACCTACCCCTGCCCTTGAAGGGTATTCCGTTAAAGGAATCCGGCGGCCGTGGTTCCTGTCCGAAGATAGGGCCATGGCATGACGCTCCAGTGGCTCTAGGGGAAAGCTTCCCATTGATTTGCATCAACAAGCTCCCCCTATAGGTTGTTAACCCTCGTGTGACTCCCTGTAGAGTGGGCAGGAGTCAAGTATAGTTGGTTCGGATCCGATGCCTAAGCCAATACCACTCACATTCTGGAACCAATAACGTTGTGGCCTTTTTTAGCCCATTAACCTAAAATGCTTGTGTCCATGTGTCTTATTTCATCACAAAGCGGGGAGCGGGGCCTCGACTCACAAATTTGTGAAATTATTTGCGCTCTTAACAATTTATTTGGTTATAATACATTTCTTTTAAAAGTTTGTACTTGAAATAAGCTTCTGATCCAGGATTACAAATAAGTATACAGTGGTACCTCGGTTTAAGTACACAATTGGTTCCGGAAGTCTGTACTTAACATGAAGTGAACTTTCCTACTGAAAGTAATGGAAAGTGGATTAATCCGTTCCAGACAGATCCGCGGAGTACTTAAACTGAATGTACTCAAACCGAAGCGTACTTAAACCGAGGTATGACTGTATTGGATTTCAGCCAGGAGTGATTAGGAAGCGTATGCCTGTGGAACTACCGCAACCAAACTATTGTGGTCAACATACCAAACAAGCAGGAAACAGTGTTATTTGGCATTTTAAGCTTCTTAACCGCTATTGTGGCACAGCTTATAGTTCTAGATGTAAGGGTAACTTTCTATGTTGAAAGAGGGAAACAATTTGCTAGTATACTAGAGTGGTTACAAAAATAAGCTTAAAGTGGAGGTGTTCCTGGTTCATTTTTCACCACAGTAATGGACTGATTGAGCGACACAAGTTACTATCACTTCAACTCAGGCCTGTGCCTGCAATAGGGAGATAATAATATTGGGTCTACCAAGTAAATATTTCTGAAAGTATGTTTGTGATGTGCCAGTACTTCCAGCACTTAGGAAAAGTGCTAAATAAATATTATCACTTGCTATTATTATAAAGATTAATGAATGTATGTATTAATATTTAATAGGATGCACAACTAATACATTTAAAACACTGATTAACTCTGATGAGACATTAATGATATTGCAAAAAAAACCAAGACTACCAGCACAATCCACTGAAATAAATGGCCAAATTCCAATTTATTTTAGCAGTCCTAGTTTAAGTTTCCATAGCACCCTAGCCAAGGCAATTATCTGGTACATACCTATGTCATACAAGCTGTCCTAGCTTTATTTATAAGAAATGTTTCTTTTGAGCAATAGTTTGACACACTGGGCACAATGCTTGTTATGCACCTGATGATGAAATGTTGCTTGGCTTAGGGTTTGAACATGGGGTATACTGAACATGGATTCAGTTTCCCCTACTAGCAAAATCCAAGTGAGCCAACTGGTACTGGCAGTTCTCTGCAGAAAGTTTGTGGGAGGTTTGGGCTTTGCCAGGTCCCTATGTTGGACATCCCTTGTACACAACAGGAAAGACTCTACCTGTCCCAAACAAGTAACGCCTGAGTCTTGTCTAGTCTTCCTACTAGTAAAACAGGTGACCTGAGCTCCAGATACAGGACGATTTGGCTCCCTGCTGTTCCATCTCCTCGCATAAAAATGTTAGTTTAATAAGTTGTTCCTTGTTGTGAAGCGCCACTGGCAGTGCAGAGTGAAAAAAGTTAGGCGCTGTTCTTAAGTACAGTACACCCACTTAGATAATGGCATTCTAAATAACTAAGAGTAACTTTGTGCTTGAAAGGCTTCCGCCATGAAAATTCTAAACTAAACAAGAGGTAGTTTATGAGGAAGTTGATGATCTGTAGATACTCTTTAAAAGGAAATGGGATTGCTATAGTTTTTTTCATGGCTTCCTGCATATGAAAGCAGTATAGCACTAATCTACTGGGAGATCATTTAATGCCTGGATTGCATTCAGATAAAGAATGCATGTATTGCAGCAAGTAGAAACTGATTTAAGGAGGATTCCACCAATGACTACTACTTCTGATTACATATACAGTGGTAAACTATACAAAACATATTTTTTCTTGAATATTTATGTGCTGAGTTTCTTTTTCTTTCCCCCACCAAACTATTTCACATTGGTCACATTTGCACATCATGGTAAACTATGATTGTTTACGACAGATGCACAGATGGCTCCTGTTTCATTGCCCCCATAGTGTGAACAAAAAACTACAAAATCCCTGACTTAGCATTACATTTGAACTATTTGGCTTATGCAAACCAAACAGAAAGCAGGAAGCAAAGAAAAAAACCCTTCCTTCACACTGTTGTTTGACTGAAACAAATCAAACCATGATCTCCAGTTCAGATTTAACACTAAGCCAGGCATCATTATTTAGTGCCAGGAAGGAGCCAAGCAGGTGTTGTCTATGTGTTCATAGCAAACTAGTAACTGGTTTACCGTGAAGTGCAATGCAGCCATTGTTTCTCATTCTGAAACATCAACGATCATAAGTTCTGTTATCAGGCAGGTGGGTAGCTAAGTAAGGGACCACTAGGTTAAGTATTTGAAATACAGTGGTACCTCGACTTACGAAGACGATCCGTTCCGCGGCGCTCTTCATAAGTCAAGGTTTTCGGATGTCGAAGCGCCCGTTCTGCGCATGCGCGAAACACGATTTTGCGCTTCTGCGCATGCACGGACCACGCATGGCGAAAAGACTTCCGGGGTTGTCGACTTCGTAAGTCGAAGCATTTGTATGTCGAGGTACTACTGTACTTTAAGAAATGTAAACATAGTGGGAGGAATTCAACCTCACACTAAAACATGTTCCACCAATGCAAGCATTTGTGCTTGTCCAGTGGAATGACCTCTCTCCTCCCTCTCAGGTGCTGTTCTGGTTTTTCTCCCAACCCTCTCAAAGCCAATTTTGACATACATAGGCAGGGGAGGGGGAAAGCCCCTCTGTGCTAACAGGAGCCCTTGTATGGGCAAAGCAAAGCAAAGATGTTTATTCGGCTGTACGCCCATCATAAAACACAACACAACAAAACAAATCAAATAAAAACCGCAGACTTGTATGGGCTCCTACTAGTTGAATCTTGCCCAGTTTCCCCCCAGTTCTGTAGGCTGGTACTGTAGATTCCTGTAATATTCAATACAACCCAATTGGCTGATAAAACAGCTTAGCCCGGACACCGAGATCCAGCGCCGAGGGCCTTCTGGCAGTTCCCTCACTGCGAGAAGCAACGCTACAGGAAACCAGGCAGAGGGCCTTTTCGGTAGTGGCGCCCGCCCTGTGGAACGCCCTCCCATCGGAGGTCAAGGAGATAAACAACTACCTGACATTTAGAAAACACCTAAAGGCAGCCCTGTTTAGGGAAGTTTTTAATCTGTGATATTTTAATGTATTTTGGTATTTGCTGGAAGCCGCCCAGAGTGGTGGGGTAAACCCAGCCAGATAGGCGGGGTATGAATAAATAAATAAATAAATAAATAAATAAATAAATAAATAAATAAATATAAACCTAAAGGAGCGTCTCCACCCCCATCGTTCTGCCCGGACACTGAGGTCCAGCTCTAAGGGCCTTCTTGCGGTTCCCTCATTGCGAGAAGCCAAGTTGCAGGGAACCAGGCAGAGGGCCTTCTCAGTGGTGGCGCCTGCCCTTTGGAACGCCCTCCCATCAGATGTCAAAAAGCAAAACAGCTACCAGATTTTTAGAAGACATCTGAAGGCAGCCCTGTTTAGGGAGGCTTTTAATGTTTAAGAAATTAGTGTATTTAAATGTTTCTGTTGGAAGCCGCCCAGAGTGGCTGGGGAAACCCAGCCAGATGGGCGGGGTATAAACAAATAATAATAATTTATTATTATTATTATTATTATTATTATTATTATTATTATTATTATTATTATATTTGTGAATGCACTTTCATATAAACTATCTCAAGGCAGTATACAGACTAAAAACACAGTATAACAATAAAAACATCAAACACAGTATAACAATAAAAACATCAAACGCAGCAGTTAGAGCTGGTTGGCAAAGAATCTCAGGTTTTAAAGTCCTGTCATAATCATACCGTTTTAAAAATGTGTCTAAAAATGATCATGCCTGCTGAACCTGTATCAGCAAGGATTAGCAAACTTGTGGCAAGGAGTTCCACGGGGCAGTGTCTGCCACACTAAAGACTCGGCCCCCGGTAAAGGCCAGCTGAACCTCAGGGGTCTAGGCGACCACAAAAACAGCCCCATCAGAAGATCTCAACGATCAAGTCTGAATATGAAGAAGAGAGATCTGTGTCTATTGGTTGACTGTACCACCTTTTTAGCCACTATTTCATATACTTGCCTCTTTCAACACACATCTGGGTGGATGGGAATCCGACTTCCCAGAAATTTTCTGGTGTATCAGGAGGAACATAGCGAGACCGATGCCTTGAACAGGCACCTAACTTCTTTTCCCTCTCCTCTTCTGGAAAATCTGCATAGTACTAAAGAGATATTGCAGAATATCAGTATTAAGAAATAACTCCTGAACCAGAATACCCAAAAAGGTGCCTTCACTTATCCCCCCAGGCACTCTTGGAAGAAAGTGGTTTTCAATCAAGGTTTAGGCCAGGGTTTGGCACAGAAACGGCGTTGGTTGATTACTTCTGTCAGAAGAGAGACCTCATGTCTATACTGATTCTAACAGGATAATATATTAATGTTCCCTTAGAATGGGATGCCTGTTGCCAGATTCTTATCCTTATTCGTGTATTATTTATTTCAGGATTTTAAAACAGGTGTTAAAAGTTTGGAACAGTTTCCTGCTTCAGGGTATTGAGTCTAGGCAACCTTTAGCTTCTTTGCAGTTTGATAGTTCTAAGGTTCCGAAAACAATGTGCAGTATCTTCCCACTGACCTGAATAACAGCTCCAAACTCACACATAAAGGCTCTCTAAGGAGGCTCCAGAATACTTCAAGAGGGAGTACATTTAATCCCCTTTGTGTCTTACTAAGATAATATGCTGTGCTTCAAGCCATGGTCCCTGTCAGAACTGTATGATACAGATATTGTGCAGTACCACATTGTCTATATTCAGAAATCTCTTTCTTAAAGCTAAATTCTTGCTTCAGTTGAACTAAAAATCTGACAGCTTGCAAATTCCAAACACTGAGGAATCATAAAAAGGGTCTAATATATAATGCCAAAAGGGGCATATCATGTAGGCAGTGAGTAGAAAATATCAGTTTCTGAAGAGCTTAGAAAATGTGTGGGATTTTAAAGGCTGGTTTACACATTCAAGTTCTTCATTTGATGACTGAAAGGATAAAATGCATGTGCAAAACAAACTTCACATATAAGACATTCACATATGGTAGCTCAGTTGGTAGAGCATGAAACTCTTAATCTCAGGGTCATAGGTTTGAGCCTCATGTTGGGCAAAAGATTCTAGCATTGCAGGGGGTGGACTAAATGACCCTCGTGGTCCCTTCTAACTCTACAAATTCTATGATTCTGTCTCACACCCCATTATTTTGGTGCAATGCTACTGCTGAAATTCCACCTGCCTTTGTGAAAATAGTCTACTTGGATTGCTTATATTAAAAGTCTCTTTCTATAAGTGTTTTAAAATTCTGCCTTTATTCTTAACATTTCTTCATTATAAAAGAGATTCCCCATGTGTTTCCAATCTCACTACTATGAGTAACTCACCAAAATCTAACAAGAAACAAGTTCCTAAAGAGAAGTCCTGCACTGCGCAGAGACAGGAAATTAAAATTGTTCACACACAGCTCTTGGCACAAGACACAGAGCTGCTTTTATGTCCCTTTCTTATTATTCTAGGCTTCTGGATTTCACATATTTTGGAACAAAATTAAGCTTCACAGCAGGCTATAGATTAAGCTGTGTGCAATACAGAAAGGTATCGCAAAGTTTTTATTAGGTTTGTATTAAGCTCCTTATTTTTAAATATTTAATTTCAGAAACATACTGTTGTTGGTTTTTTTAAAAAAATTTTTTTAGGAAGAATAGATAAGAAAGATGGTTAAAAATACAAGTTAAAAACAGTAAGTGATCTCTTACATAGTATAAGTCTCATCTATGCTCCCCAATAAATTGTAGAATACATTAATGAATGAATTACATGTGCTCTTAAAGCCAGAGTGGATTTGATTTAAATCAAGTAGATTTAAATCACGATTTAAACTACTAGTCAGTAAGGCTTGATTTAAATCATTTTTTTACTGAAAGGTTCAACCTTGCTGGCATTCTCTTAATATTTACAACCAGAGGAAGGTTTCATTTTTTGGAATAATAAATTTTCAGAGTAGTTTTTACAGTTACACCAAAAATTACTGATTTGGTTATACTATCAGAAATACATAGACAGATAATTATGAAATTATTATTTATATTTGGACAACTTTTCTGTTGTACTTTATTGGAAGGAGTCCTTAATAACAACTTAAACATTTTTTTTAACTAAAACAATAACATTATAGCATATGTATTCATGTTTGTTAACCAATGTGGTTAAACAATTTTTTTATTAAAAAACACACAACTTAGACTGAGTTTTAGCACATATGAAAAACTTTAAACAAATCCTTATTTCCTGATGAATAGCCTTTGGACAATAATGTAACTTAAATAGAAAACTATCTGTAGAAAGATTTTGTAGAAAGATCTGTAGAAAGATCTGGTTTAAATTTAAAAATCTGATTTTTATGATTTTTAATCATAAAAAATAAAATAAAAAATCATTGATTTTTATCCACCCTGTTTATAGCATAATTAGATGTAACAAGTTATTTGATGCAACGTAAGACTGGGGGAAATGCTTAAAGTAGAAAAGCAGTGTATAAATTATTCATATGTATTATTCTCTTGTGGTGATAAATGGTCAATTTCTTAGTATGGATTTTTTTTGGGGGGGGATACTAAAACTATGCAGGGAGTGTCTAGGGCTCTCTTCCAACTGCAGCCCCCACCCCATCCAAATAGCAACTTCTGAAGTCAGGGGCTCCTTGGAAGCATGAGTTAAAAACTGTAAATCTCAAGTTGCAGGAGACCCTGTGCACCTATAGAGGTGTCCAGGAGATTTCACAGGCATTTTCAGTTTTAATCTATAGTCTATTTTTGCACTGTTCGAAATCAGGAGTCTTTATTGCACTCTGTTATTTCCATTTCTTCCCAATACATATTATAGTCAAGCACAGGGGTAGGCAGCCTAATGCCCGTGGGCGGGATGCGGCCCAATCACCTTCTCAATCCAGCCCGCGGATGGTCCAGGAATCAGCATGTTTTTACATGAGTAGAATGTGTCTTTTTATTTAAAATGCATCTCTGCATTATTTGTGAGGCCTGCCTAGTGTTTTTACATGAGTAGAATGTGTGCTTTTATTTAAAATGCATCTCTGGGTTATTTGTGGGGCATAGGAATTCATTCATCCCCCCCCCAAAAAAATATAGTCCGGTCCACCACATGGTCTGAGGGACGGTGGACTGGCCCACAGCTGAAAAAGGTTGCTGACCCCTGGTCAAGCAGGTAGCTAAATATTCAAAAATAAGGCTCATGCATGCCTTGGTTAAATGCACACTGCACCATTTCATCAGCTATGCTACAGATATATGTCTCTGTATATGAAATTCATGAGATACCTAAATTATTCTATTGAAAAAACAGAATGAGGTTCATGATATCAAGGGAAAATAATTAACTTACTATTTCACATTCCTTACAAGTGTGTCCAGGTAATTTTTTCCTTTCCTCTTTTTTACGGACCACCTCAATGTGAGGAAAATCTAATACCGTGTTCCTTCTGGAAAGTAAACAGAAATTGCAAGATCTAAACAAGGATGCAAATATTATTTTTTGCATAAGAAAACTATCATTTACTTATTACCTGCCTTTTACCCTAAGGTCCCAGGGTGAATTCAGCATTAAAGCACATTATTATATACAATTTTACACCTTAAAACTATTTAAGACAACTATGTTGGTTTAATCAAGTTGCTTTAGCAATTTTGGTTTTGCTGTTGCTTTATGATGAATTATAAAACATAGCGGTACTTAAAAATGGGATCTATAACCATTGTGGCAGCTAACTTAAATATTGTGCAGCTGAATATTTTGCTATTTTTTATGTTTACTGCTTTTTTCATGTTTATATAACTACGGTAATGAAAGTTAAGAACAGATGGCCACTGTAATTGTCATTCAAATCCTGTTCACTTCAAAAGGATTTGACCACAGTATTATTTTAGGTATAATGGGCATCCCCAAACTGCGGCCCTCCAATGTTTTGGCCTACAACTCCCATGATCCCTAGCTAACAGGACCAGTGGTCAGGGATGATGGGAATTGTAGTCCAAAACATTGGAGGGCCGCAGTTTGGGGATGCCTGCACTAAATGCTGTTAATCTCTGTTCATCTTTAAAAGGTGCTGAACAAGACAATGGACAGAGAGGCTTTGAAGGAACGGTAAGGATCCCATGTTAATATAACTGAATGTAATGCAAGATATATCCCTATGTCTTTCATCTTCTTCATTCTCCACAAACTGGAAACAGATATATGTTTAATCTACAATCAACTAAAATAAGGCAGTGCATTTTTACACCCAAATTACATTCTTTATAACTCTTCCCAAAGTTTACTTGATCTTTTTCAAACTATGACATCCCAGTTCTGCCACGTAATCACTTGAAGAAAAACAAGCGAATGATCTTTTTTTATATACAGAAGAGGTCTGGTCGCCTTAAAGATGATTTTCACAAGCATATGGTATGTACCTTTCATCACTTTTATAATATGATTCCACAAAAGCCTTCTGTTTGGTTTTATCTTGTTTGTCTCCATGCCCTGAAAATATAGAACACGTCATAAATTTAAGTAAACAACCTTGGCCACAACCAACTACAATATAGATTCCTCAGTACCGTGGGACCTCGACTTATGAGCTATTCGACATCCAACGTTTTCGAGTTACGAGCGGAAAAAGTGGCCATGCGCTTACAATTTTTTCGACATCCGAACGGAAAACCTGTTCGCGGCTAGATGCAGTTTCCTCGACTTACGAGTTTTTAGATACGGTTTCCTCGACTTACAAATGTTTCCGTTTCCAATGCATTCCTATGGGAAACCGCTTTTCCTATGGGAAACTCGACTTACAAAGTTTTCGACATATGAGTGTGCATTCAGAATGGATTAAATTTGTAAGTTGAGGTCCCACTGTACTTGAAAACAATGATAATTTCTCTTAAACACCTAGATCTTTTAAACGATAATGACTTGGTTTCGAATTAGTCCTCCTTGAATGGCAGGGCTCCTTCTCCTTAGAGGGAATTGGGATTCAGTACAGTCCTGCTAGGGTACATGGGTGGTGCAGATTTTTTGATAGGCTTCCCTTCCTTCTGCAACCCCCTATGCTGCCTCAAACTGCTTTGGGAGGGTCCCTCAAACATCTGGGGCAGATTTTCAAGGGAAGAGGAGACAGCTGAAAACTGTCACCTACTTTTAGCAGCAGGAACATCCCATTAGTGCAGGCATCCCCAAACTGCGGCCCTCCAGATGTTTTGACCTACAACTTCCATAATCCCTAGCTAACAGGACCAGTGGTCGGGGAAGATGGGAATTGTAGTCCAAAACATCTGGAGGGCTGAAGTTTGGGGATGCCTGCATTCGTGGAGGATCACTCACAAACAGCTCTCCTAACTAAGGTTCTGCTAGCAGGACCATCCATGGTTGAAATCCTATGTGCATTGAAAATAAAGCTGCAACTCATCCTCACCCAATGTTGGCAGTGAATTACAAGTCTAAAAACAAATACATACTCTGTAGGCTTTTCTTTACTGTTGATATTTCCTTATTTTCTTCCTCTTCCTCTTGACAAGACTCCCTGTTGCTACATCGTAGGACATTGTCATCTTCTAGATAGGATTCATATTCTTCATATGATGTCCGATCAAATATTTCTGCTAAAGTGTCATTTCTTCTCTTCTCTCCTTTGACAAATGTGAGCAACAATTATTACTAGCATTATTCTTGGCACCTTGAGCTAAAAAGCAGCATGATCTATTTGAATATTTAGTAGCAGATGAATAAAACCAATCAGGTTCTAAAACTAGCTTTGTTATTTATTAATTTAAGGCAGGCATCCCCAAACTTGGCCCTCCAGATGTTTTGAGACTACAATTCCCACCATCCCTGACCACTGGTCTTGTTAGCTAGGGATGATGGGAGTTGTAGCCCCAAAACATCTGGAGGGCCGAGTTTAGGGATGCCTGACTTAAGGCATGCCATCTTGATTATCTGTATTAGAAAGATGGACCAACCCATGACTTAAATAAGCTTCTTGGGAATGTCTGGTAAATACTAGTATATAGGAACAGAATAATGACAATTTTAAATCTTCTTCCTTGGCATTATTCAAATTTGTATCCTAAAAAGTGAGGTATAAATAGCTGTAACAAAATAGTTTCTTAAGTACCTGCAGGGAATTGGGGGTGGGGTGGGTCTTACCTTTAAATATGAACTGGCTGGGGGCTTTTCTTTATTTCATTTTTTAAAAAGTTTTGCTGCCAGTTTAGGCTGTGACTTTGCTGCCCTCAGCAGCCTGGCAAGCTTCATTGCAACATTCTGACTGGGACATTCCATCTCAAGAATGCCACAAGGCTGCACAGAGCAGGGTAAATATGTTTTGTTGTGTGTGGGTTTGCTGGTTTTTGTAAACTAAATAAATAAGAAATACCTCAAAGCATCTCAACTCTAAAGGTAAGAGCAGCCACAATTTTTAGAATTCTCTTAACCCCAACTCACTAAAAACTTTTACAGGAGACCCAGTTTTTAGTTATCATTGATAGTGGTGGCACCTGAATAATTAAGTGGACCTTAATTATCCCAGCTACAAGTATTTAAAGGCTTTTATAGGTCAAGTCTGGGGACCCAGGTGGCGCTGTGGTTAAACCACTGAGCCTAGGAGGGCTTGCTGATCAGAAGGTCGGCGGTTCGAATCCCTGTGACGGGGTGAGCTCCCGTTGCTTGGTCCCAGCTCCTGCCAACCTAGCAGTTCGAAAGCATGTCAAAATGCAAGTAGATAAATAGGAACCGCTACAGCGGGAAGGTAAACGGCGTTTCCATGTGCTGCTCTGGTTTGCCAGAAGCGGCTTTGTCATGCTGGCCACATGACCTGGAAGCTGTACACCGGCTCCCTCGGCCAATAATGCGAGATGAGCGAGCAACCCCAGAGTCGCTCACTACTGGACCTAATGGTCAGGGGTCCCTTTACCTTTTTATAGGTCAAGTCTAGCATGTTGAATTCCACCCTGAAATGAACTATTTACAAGTGAAGATCAAAAAGAAGCAAGGTTATATGTACTGGCTATTACTTCTGAAAAGTAGACAAGCTACCACGTTCCAGGCCTGTTGTAGTTTTTGAACTGTCTTCCAGGATAGCTGAGCATATAGTACATTACAGCAGTACACTTGAGAAGCTACCAGACTGTACAGGACTCTAATCATATAATTCACCTCCATAAGAGACACATAGCTACCAAGTTAGACAAAGCTCAAGAAACATATACCAGGCCATAGCTTACAACATTGCTGGGTCCAGAAGACTATAATAAGTACTATGGTTCCTTATGGGAGAGTTATAAGGCTATAAAGCAGGGGGAGAACACACGCTTATTTTCTTTCCATCATCCCTTCTTAAATGCTAACCAGGAAAGTCATCTTGATACATGGGCCAGCCATGCAAAGGAGCCTGTAATTATTATATTCAGTTTTTCACTTGTTATTAAAACAAACAAAAATAACTTACTTGAACTGTTTGCTTCTTTATGTTCTTGATTTTTCATTCTTACTAGAATACTATCACTGACATATGTATAGTCCATGTCTACAGTCTCTGCTTCGGTTCTTGTTTGGATCCCTTCCTTTTAGGCAACAGTCACAAAACAATTATGTCATCAATTTGTTTAGGATATTGCAGTCAAATACGTATTTTAAACTTCTATACCAGAGCAAATGCCAGGAACAAAAAAGTGTTCAGACTGTGGATCACATTTTAAGATTCTGCAAGAATCCTTTAGTAGCGCCATCACTTGCGAGCTGTGTAACATGCAAGCTGAAAGATCTCTGATCTAAACTTCAGAATCTTCCATGATTCACCAGGCCTGAAAATATTCTTCAAATCATTCTACAAAACTAGTCTATAAACTTCCAAATACCGAGGATCTATCACATAAATGATAGAAGCAAATGTACTAACTCAGTTTCATGTTAGCAGATGAACTACAGGTATTTAAAAAAAACACAAAACAAAACTGAATGAGCCTCTTTTTCAGTGAAATATATAATACTCCCTCTGTAAGATACAGGCAAACTTTCCTGAGTAAGACTCAAGAAAATCTGAATATCTTTTTCTTAATGAATTATCTTTCTATGGATAAACAATTTTCACTTGCCTTCCCAAGCTGGTAGAATTATACAAGAGAAACTCAGAAACTGCGTATCTGAATTAGCTTTTGAAGCATTTGCAAGACCAGGAACTAAGTTTACATTTTTCTATTGTTTCTGAAACTAACATTACTTGAAAATAGGGACCATTCTAGTCTTGCTTTATTCTGAGTAAAGCATAAAAGGTTAATAGCCATAAATAATATTTTGGTTCTGGGAGCTTAGTGATAGTCATACTGTAAGATTGCTTACTTTTGCATCTATCAGAGTAACATCCATTTTGTATTGGGAAAGGTCAGCTCCTGGGTCTATGCTCCACTGTACATTTTCCAAGGATGAATTATCTTCAAATGAAGAGAGAATTGATTTGTAAAAGAAACAAATGTTCTAAAAGTCTTAGAATTCTAAGGATATGCACATCATAAAAACGAGACAAATAGTGACTATTCCAGATTTCAACTGCTACAAAAGGGCAAATTTTCAAAGGTATCCTCAAGATCGATGAAAAAGTGTGCCAGCCCTGGAATTGGCACCCCTATTTTCCATTTCATTACTGTCAATAGAAGGGTGGCTTTTTGTTTCAAGGCTGACTGAGCCAAAAACCTTGCGGAAATCCACCCCTTTTGCCCTGGCTGAAGCAAGTTGACAGGATTATGGATGCAGCAGACACTCACTACAGATCTGTCCCTAATGGGTATGTAGGATCTCTGTTAGATGATGGTAACACCAATAAAAGGGTAAGACAAAGAACACCAATGTTCTGATATTTCAATAATATGATGAGTTACAAGGTACCTTGTTCCTTGTGCAGATTTGCAGCTTTTTTCACTCTGCAAGGATTTGGTTGAAGCACAGATGCTGGCTCACCTACTGCAGTTTGCAACCTTATCCTCTTATTTGTTGGTTTATGGACACCAGCAGCCTACCGACACAATTACAATGTTAAAAACCTTTTGCCCAAATATTTTGTCTGTGCTGCTCATAATTCACATTAGCCAGCTGTATCAGTCTCCTGATCCCCCACCCTAGAAGTACAAATAAGTAGCAAGAAAGTTCCTCCGGCAAATGTTGCGTAATTGTCAAGTGAACTCTCTCTTTGGCAAATAAGCAAAAGAAATGCTACCGTTCCCTGAAAAGTTAAGGTGATTATTTATGTTAGGCAACAGTGTTGCTCACAAACTTACCTTCATATCTTCAGAGAGGTCTGATTCCAGGACGTCATTTGCTGGATTACAAAAGGCAGTGATCTCTTCTTTTATTTGTACTTGAGGTTCTCTCTCCAGGGATGCTTCCTGTACACAGGGATCCTCTGGTGAATCTTGGCTCATTAGATAACCAACGATGGTTTTAGATGAATAATCTTTCACTGGTGGTTGAAAAACATCACAAAGAGTTGCCTGCCTCAGCCTAGTTTTGGAGCTCTCAGCACTTTTTTCTTGACAGCGAAAACCCGAAAAGCGATCAGATAAATCTAAAGGCTTATCAGTTATATTATCTCTATTGATAGAAGGATTGTCTGCATGGGAAGGGAAGGCATTTTCTTTTTCAGAGCTGATCACATGCCCACTCCTTTCATCAGGTTTCTTCCTTTTAGGGCATCGGCTGCCTAATTGTTTCTGTGATGGAAGAAGGAAGTCACTCTTGCCTGTCTCATCTTTATCTAAATGTGTGTTGGTCACACATGTTATGGGCTCATCTGCATTCTGTTTCAGAACCACTTGCTTACCAGTTGGAGCCTGGCTGATAACCGAGGTTATTTCAGTCCCAGGGTTAAGCGGTACAACAAAAGCAACATCTTCAGATACTGATTTCACTTTCTCAGATCTGGAATAGGAAGAATTGTTGATGGAGTTGTTTTTCAGATTTGACTTACGTCCTGTTGCTGACACAGATAAGGAAAGACTTGTACTGAGGCCCAAGCTGCTCTTCTTCACATTTGCAGAGGCTCCAAAAACAGGAGAAGGTACCTTAGAATCCCAGTCTATAAGTGGAGAAGCATCCTCAGGTGGATCTGAAAACCTGAATAGTTAAAAGTTGGGGGGGAAAATTTCCGCAAATGTGAACTAGTACAAAAAACAAACTAGTCCATTGAAAAAAAAGTAACATTCAGCATAAGGCTGTAAATGTTATTGTATATACTCGAGTATAAGCCGAGGCACCTAATTTTACCTCAAAAACTGGGAAAACCTATTGACTAGAGTATAAGCCGATGGTGGGAAATGCAGCAGCTACTGGTAAATTTCAAAAATAAAAATAAATACCATCCTATGCCTTTCCTAGCTGTCGGCGGCGGGGTGGGGGGAGAAGCAACGAGGAAGGATCCCTTCCTCGCCACTTCTCCCTCCCCGCCGCCTCACACAGAGCAGGCATAGGACGGGGTTTGGAGAGTTGCAGCGCAGCGCTCCTCCGAACCCCCGGTCCTGTGCCTTTCTCCGCCGTCACCTGCCTCACTCGAGTATAAGCCGAGGGTGGCTTTTTCAGCACATTTTTTGTGCTGCAAAAGTAGGCTTATACTTGAGTATATTTAAGAGAGGGATTAAATTATCACTCTCTTCTGAAAGACTGGATTTATTGTCAGAAACATCAACATAAGCAGAGCTGGACACACTCTACACTAAGAAAACCCTGATTTTGAACAAAGGTTGGAGTGTAGGGTCAATAGAGGTAACGATGAAAGGTAAGTAGGTTTGTTCAATATCCTGCTCAAATATCCTTGGGTTTCTGAGTCTTTAGCACAAGGGTAGAGAAGCTTTAGCCCTCCAGATACTGGAGGGCCCATCAGCTCCAGGTAGCATGGCAAAGGATGATGTGAGATATAGTCCAATAACAAATGGAGGTCCACAGATTCCCCATCCATGCTTTAGCACAGTGGTTCCCAACAGGTGGTCCGGGGACCCCCAGGGGTCCGCGAGCTATGCCAGAGGGGTCCGCAAGATGCTATTAGAATAAAAAATATATTAAATATATTTCGTATGATAACAGATTTTTTGTTTTGGCCGCTTCCTGCATGAGCAGAGTCTAGCGCAAAACTAGAATTAGATGAGGCAGTAGTTCTGCTGTATGCTGTTAGGTTGCGCTTTACAAACACTACTGTTTAGCAAAGAGGCAGCGCACGCATTCTAATAACGCTCTCCTCCCCAAGATGCTTTGCGCGCGTCGGCTTCATTTGTGCACTACTGTGCAGGTACCCTGTCTTCTCCATTCCCCTCCCTCCTCCCTAGACTCTTATAAAAAGACTCTTAATTTGGCTCTCACTTTTTAATTTTAGGATTAGGAATTAATGGGGGTCCTTGTCACAATAGCGGCTCGATGAGAGGTCCTTGAGAAAATTTTGTTGGGAACCCCTGCTTTAGCAGATGCTGCCATGAAGTTTTAACCTTCTGTCCATATTTATTATGCCTTTTTGTAGTACATCAAATAGGGGCCCTGAACTTTTAAAGAGGTACCATAAATGGTTTATTATTTTAGAAACTTCAAATATAAACATTATAGGGTGTGTGCATTAAAAAAATACACAAGTAGGAATAAGACCAGGATTGGTCCTTATGGTGGCATCTGGCATATTACCAAGTACTTCTATTCAGAGTACAAAATATTGGCAGGGAAACCATATTAATCTTATTACATGGCGTATACAGTGGTACCTCGGGTTGCAAACGCTTCGGGTTACAAACACTTCGGGTTACAAACTCCGCTAACCTGGAAGTAGTACCTCGGGTTGTGAACTTTGCCCCAGGATGAGAATGGAAATTGCGTGGTAGCGCGGAGGGAGGCCCCATTAGCGAAAGCGTGCCTCAGGTTAAGAACGGTTTCGGGTTAAGAACAGACCTCCGGAACGAATTAAGTTTGTAACCCGAGGTACCACTGTATTAAAAATTCAGATATTGTCAGAAAATCTAAGTATGCTATTTTCTAACAGATTATACTCTTTCAAACTAAAATGTGGTAAGTTTTCTTCACTATTATATTAAATATGTTATGATATATTACTATAATAAACATTTATACCAAAATTTATTCTATGAAAGTCCATTTAGCTTCATATGTAAAATATTCATTTCTATTTTTTTTAAAGAAAATTCTAAGACTTACTCCACGTTGTCACCATTACTTTTAGGAAACACATGAACCAACTGTTTTCTGAAATCTCCCTGTGCTTTATTCCGAGGTTCCTATGAAATAATAACACCACTTTACATATTTGCAACTTCTGGTATGGCACATTTTTTAAAGAAGCTCAAAATGCACACATTCATATTTAATTCCATGGCCATGGATTAGCCAGGCCTATGTTGACAGAACAATCAGCTTGAAGAAAAAGTAGAGGCAGGTTTGTATGCAAACCCCAGATTTGCTGAATGGAGAATTGAGAATGAAGCACCTGGTTGTGCATGTAGTTCTCTGTCAAATTCTGGATATGCTCAGAAAAGCCTGCTTCTTTGAGTATAGTTCCTTGAGCTGAATTAGTGTGATGGCACTCAGTTTATCTGATAAAAATTTTATTTAACCAATTATGTTCTGAAGCTATAGCAAAGGGATCCCATTAAATCAAATCCCTGCAATGATCGAGTTATATTTCACCAACCAAGAAATATGAGTAGCAATTCTAAAAGATATGGTTCTATACCACCTTCATGCAATTTATTTCCAATTTACCATGCAAAAAATAAAATTAAAATGTTCAGCCTCCGAAGACATAAGTGCGACATACATTTTTGAAAACCAACATTAATTCCCAGTAATGAAAAATTACAAAACGAACTGTAATTTTCATTTTCATTTAGTTTTTGACACAATAATTGGATAACAATGATTACACAGCAATTTATACACAGTTGATTGTCTCATCCGCTGTCATTAGCAGTTGGTTGGTGGTACTTTTTGCCAATATAAGCAAAAGAAAAATTGGTTTTCCCTATGAGAGTTTATTTCCCAGCTAGATTTTTGTGGCAGAATGTGAAAACAGTACTCACTGGCTCATCAAGTCCAAGTGTTTCTGCAACAGCTACTGCCAAGGTAAATGGTGATCTTGTAGCAGTGCGCTGTCCTGCTATTTTTTCGTCTGTACAGATGGAAAGAAGAAATCAGTAACTCAAAGCATGCATGATAAAACATATTTCACTTTTGCTAGTACAATGGGATTAGGTTTAAAAAAGAGGTCCATAAATTGAGAATTGTGCAGTAATAGAAGTATTATTTCTTCCAAGGTAATTAATTCAGCAGAACATTTCTGAATCCTTGATTTTTAATTTTAAACCTATTTCTCAAATGCTCAAGTTAAGAAACAATTTAGACAAACATAATAGTATTTAATAATATGCAAGTTTGCAGGAGCCGTCTCTTTAGGTTCCTGGTTTCTATTCAACTCTTCCCTATAGCTTTGAAGGATGAATGGTTTCCTCATAAGAGTCGGCAAAATGCTCGGGCAAATGGGCAATCTCCAGGATTCCTGAAAGGGCTGCTAGTCCTGGGGTCATAAAAGTAAAGGGACCCCTGACTATTAGGTCTAGTCGTGACCGACTCTGGGGTTGCGGTGCTCATTTCGCGTTATTGGCCGAGGGAGCCGGCGTACAGCTTCCAGGTCATGTGGCCAGCATGACAAAGCCGCTTCTGGCGAATCAGAGCAGCGCACGGAAACGCCGTTTACCTTCCCGCTGTAGTGGTACCTATTTATCTACTTGCACTTTGACGTGCTTTCGAACTGCTAGATTGGCAGGAGCTGGGACCAAGCAATGGGAGCTCACCCCGTCGTGGGGATTCGAACCGCCGACCTTCTGATCGGCAAGCCCTAGGCTCTGTGGTTTAACCCACAGTCCACCTGCGTCCCTGAGTCCTGGGGTCATATGTTCCCTCTAACGAAGAATAAACAGAGCAAAGGACCGTACAGAGCACTTTTCACACTGAGGGCTTTTCTTATTTATTCAATTCCATTCATGAATCACTCCCCATAAAATACCTCAAAGCATCAAACATCAACAATTAAACAATTCCATATGCAAAAACAAAACAGAACAAAATTCAGATCAAATACAGATATGAACTTGGATAAAGATATCCACTAAAAGCTTCATTTATTTTAAATATTTATAGACTGCTTAATTTTTTTTAAAAAAAAAATCTATAAGCAGTAAAAAAGAAAAATCTTCAATAGTACTGAGTGATTACCAAGGAAAACTGACTGTACTCCTTTCCACTATCACTAATTTAAATATATAATGGCAAAATTTGCTAAATTTACGTGATACTGGGGAGAGCTGTGGGTCACAGGTATCAGCCACCAAAACTTCTTCTTCAGGACAGACATCCCTTTGGGTGGATGAAAGAGGGATCTTCCCAAGCTCTAGAAAGAGAAAAATAAAGGTCATAATCAGATATAGCATCTTTATAAAATGAAGTTTATTTATGGCATCCTACAGGAATTCCTCCTTAATATCAATGGTAATTCTCTGCCTTGTGCTTGACCAAGAGCTTCCCCTTGCCTAGAGGTATTCTCCCCCACATTCAGATCCAGAAACAGAGCGAGCAACAGTGCCCAGCTCAGGAGCAGCTCCTCTCATACAGTTTTCCCCTCTGACAACTGACCTGATGGGAGTTAAGACTATTCCTTTAAAATAACTGGCTCTGTTTGTGGGTATAACAGGATGGAAATACTTTTATTGTCCATTAGGTGGTAGTCTGAGACAGTTAGTAAAGAAATTCAGAACCGTTTCCTAAAAGGAAGGATTCCGAACTGTATATTTTTATATTGTATAAAGGGGACCTCCTTCAAACTGTAATTATTCTTAGCATTTTTAGCAGGGAAATAGATTTTGAAAAAGCGTACTATGAGGTCTTCCTGCCTGTTCCGAATCTGGACCCTTTTGTTCTGTGTACTGGACATGTCTTTTCTCCTGTTTTCGGCGCAGTTGATTAACCATTGAAAGTGACTGAACAGGTGAATCTGGAACGAACTCTTCCGTGTATTGTTCTTGTTCCCTAAGAAAAACAAACAAAATTAATGTGAAGCCTACTGTAAATACTACGGTATAAAAAACAGAAAGGGTTGATCTGTCAAGAGTGCATTAAGGGTCACTGGGAATTGGTATCTGAAGAAGTGTGCATGCACACAAAAACTTATACCCAGAACAAACTTAGTTGGTCTCTAAGGTACTACTGAACAATTTATTTATTTATTTATTTTGACTGCGTCAGACCAACATGGCTACCTGCCTGAATCTGGAAATGTAGCCTTAGAGAAGGCAGAAATAGTCCTTTTAAATTCTGGAAAAAGAGTGGCACTGTTGCTTAGAACAGGCATAGGCAAACTCCGGCCCTCCAGCTGTTTTGGGACTACAATTCCCACCCCCCCTAGCTAACAGGACCAGTGGTCAGGGATGATGTGAACTGTGGTCCCAAACAACTGGAGGGCCGGAGTTTGCCTATGCCTGGATTAGAAGGAGGGAACCTGGCAGAAGGTGCTAATAAAAAGGCAAGTGGTGGACAGAACAAAGAATGTCTTGGCAGGTTGAAGCTAAAATAAGTGGCTGAAACATTGGCAGTGAAAACGTAAATTATAAACAAAAGATCAGGGAGTCAGTGGGACTATAAAGGAATAGCTGGAAATGACAACAGGCTCATTTACCAAACCTTTCACAAGTTCTGGTTTGGCTTACCAGCCAAGCATATTTTGTAGTTGCCAGAGATCACTGCTTTTGCTATGACCCCTCCCACCAGTCACCCACTGGAGAACAAAGTACAGAGGTAGAAGAGACTCTTATATTGTCCTGGAGTAGTAGAAACACAGGTCTCTCTTTCACTGTTTCCATCTGCTCCAAAACTTAGCAGCATGGCATGAGATACACTACCTCCTTACCTTCCTCAACTAGAAGACAGTAGAATACATTTTTTGTAAAGTGCTGGGATGTGGAGCGACTCTGGTATCCAACTTTTCAGCACTCCATGAGCAACTCCTTCCCTCTCAGGAAAGGGAGGGTGTTACACTGAGATGAGACAGGGTTTATCTGATTTACTGTGGTTTGGTTATCGTCATTATCCATCACTTCCTGGACAAACCTTTCCCTACATCTATTTGCATAGGTACAAACAGGAATTATACTTACTCTATCTTCTCTTGCATCTTCTGAAGCTGTTCAGAAATCTTTTTATTTTCATCCTGTAAATTGTTTCTTTCATTCACTGAAATATGCAAAAAAAAAAAAAAGAAATAACATGGCAATTTCCAGTTGTGTTTTATTTCTTTATTAGTCTTAGGAAATCCATTAGATGACTAAAAAACTCACTTGCATGAACCTGTACTCCAATACATTTTGTTTTCATTCTAAATAAAGAGTTCCAGCCAAGTCACTAACTGAATGTTGTAAATGCAATTTGTAACTTAATTATATCACACTGATTAACTGTGAAATCCAGCAACAAATTACTTACTAATTGACTTTTTCATCACATGAGAATATTGCTTCATAGAAAAAAATAAGACTGCTGATGTAAAGGAAAGGACATTAAAAAAAACATACTGGTCCCACTGTCTTGTGTGATGTTTGCAAAGATGTGCCTTTATTCCTATCCTATCCTTGACCAAAGTCATGATGCTATTCAAATTAGTGGGCATCTGTGAGCTGTACTCCCTTCACAAGAAAGTCAAGTAATAGTTTATATCCAGGAACTTTGATTCTCTTTAGAAGGCCCCTGAACCTAAGATGTAGAAGAGTTCTCCATTTGTCTATAAGCAAAGCAGCACAATCTCATTAAAGGGAAAGTGGTAACATTACAAAATTTCATTGAATCCAGCAGTACCTAATTAATGGGAGGAAAATACATCAACACCCTCCACTCCTCAAACAATCAACATAGCAATTGTATAGCAGAAACATTGTATAATTGTGCTAGCAGAGCAAACACCTCCAGGAGACCAAAGCAAGTCAAGTCAAACACAGAAAAGGTTCGGCTCCTTCCCCTCTACCCTGCAAACGAGTCATAAACCAAATATAATCTGGGTTTGGGATGGAATTTTTAGGCATCTATAGCAATAAACAGACTCTGGGCTCAATTCATACACCATAGCAAACCATAGTTTGTGCTTACCCACAACGCTTTTGAGCTGTCAAGCATACGGTAAATAATAATTTAGAACTATTTGTCTCCTATTGTTTTCTATCTGCTCAGAACTATGATTCGCTCTGGTTTCTATAGTGCAGCAGCTTCTTGAGGCAGAGCAATTCCTAACTCTGTGCTGCTGCTCTGCTTCTGTTGAGATGATGGTTTGTCACTGGTTTTTGAATTCGGATGCCACGGCAGACAACAATTGGTACAAGCTGTGTTTTGCAAATTATCTTCAAACTGTGATTTGATACCTTGATTTGGTGGTATCTTCCCTAACCATGGTTTGTAAGCTTCCATAGGTTTGTATGTAAAAACAAACCATAGCTTTGCGGGACATGACTTTGTGTGTGAGCAAATCTTATCCAAAGAGTCAAGCCCAAGTGAAATGTTATTGGGCTACAACTCAAATTCACCCAAATTATGCTTGTGGTAGTTCCTGACATTTTAAAGACAGGAAAAAAGCACTTCTCCATATTTTATCTTATTATATTAACAATTTTGAAAGCAAGTAGTGTTTTATTAGACATTCCAAAATTTAAGAGGCTAACAGTACACTCCTGCATATTAGGTACAATGGAGCCTATGAGTATAAGCTTGTTTGGGGAATGAATGGTCCATCAGACATAATGAGTATTTTCTGTGGACAACTTAGTATCTAAATATAGAAAAACTGACCATTACTGACTCAAAAGAGTGTAATAACAGATCACATGTAAAGAGGTCACAATATTATGAAATGATTCAAGGAAGATAAAACTCACTCAGTTCTGTAATCAGCTTGAGGTTCTGTTGCCGAATATTTTCAAATTCCTGCTGTTTTTTCTTCATATGCTCTTCAGTTACTGCACAACGATCACATAATCCTGCTCTTAACCTATAGAAATTAGAAGAAAAAAGATATCTTAAATTAGCATAATAATTTTTTTAAGTACTAGATAACTCAGGGCATACCACTGATCTATCAACATTTCAAAAGTAGGAAGTCCATGGCTTAGCTTTTGAAAAACAGGGGGCCCAAAGTATTTACTTAATTGGGAACCACTGCACAAGAGGCCATAAATGTCCAGTGGAAATTACTCCTTAGTAAGTGTGTTTAGGATTACAACCTGAAGTGTGGCATAGATGATCTAGAATTTCAAAATATTGGCTATCAACCACTCTTCTTATGCAAAACACCTTTTTTGATACATGGCAATCAGAAGCACAATTCTGATTTTACTATCAAAGACCTTCCTAAATCTTTCCTACCTACAGAACAACAAAATAGTTCTGGATGGTCAAGTTAGAATACATCTATTTGAACTTATTTCTTTACACACACACCATACAAGGTTACATGCTTCATAGCACTGAATGAACTTCCACGTCCTTGAAAAATGTTGTCCAATACAAATCAAAAGGCTTTGATTTCAAAACTTAAAATAAGTCAGGGAGAGCATCCATTATCACCTCTTCCATTTAGTAAGCTATTTACTACTCAGTTTTATATACAAGCAGCAAACAATAATCTCATCGGCAGGGCTTTCAAAAAAAGAAAAATTATGGCTAAATCTTACCATCAAAATGAGGTAATTTCTACTTACCGATCTTCTAAAACTGTAATTGTTTCATGCAATGATTTTTGTTGCTCTCTAAGCTGCTGGTTTTTGGTGTAAAACTCTTCAAGTCTTTCTGCATCCCTAAACATAAATGGAAATTCATTTACAGCAATTGTATATGTGATAGATGTATTTTCATTAAGCAGACATCATTTTAACTCAAAGTTAACAAAGTAAGAAAACTGTGCTAACCAGACTAACAAAATGACTCATCTGCAGTACAAAGCACATTACTCACATGGTCACAATTCCATTGGCTTCCACTATAAGTAACATGAATTTGACAGAGGAGAAGGATGGTGCTTGATGGAAGAGGAAAGTGGTAGCATAGTACAACAAAATTATAGCTATTCTGCGCATGTGTTTTCTGTCAAGGAAAACTTTGCATTACAATGGGCTGCAGGGAATTATTTAAATGAGGATAACCAAATTACAGTGCAAGCCTATGCAGGTTTTCTCAGTGTGTTCAGTGGAGTTTACTCTCAGGTAGGAGCATACAGTTGTGAAACCTTAATGAATCAGAATGGTGAAGTTGTTCTACATGCATGGATAGGATGCTCACATTTTTTTAAAAAAAGCAGTAGCATATGGGGAGGTTTAACCATTTCTTCCCCTTAGCTGTGATCCCCATGAACCCCCTGCAACATGGAAATGCCCCTCAGATAAGACACTCCCATGGTCTCAGTGAAAATCAGAGTCCCTTATGCTCAGCGTTAAAAATAAAGAAGAAAGATTGATGCTGCACACTACACATTTAATCTAATGTGTGGTAGTTATGTCCCAGATTGGTTTATAGAGCAGGGAGAACAAGGTGGAATAAGATAAACAAATACAGTCGTACCTTGAAAGTCAAACTGTTCCGGTTTGCGAACTATTTTTGGAAGCTGAACGTCTGACTTCTGTGGCTTCTGCAGGAGCTTCCTGGAGCCACGCTTTGGAAGTTGAACCGACTTCCAGAACGGATTCCGTTTGACTTCCAAGGTACAACTGTAATAGTCTGGCCAAACTATAATTTGTTTTAGTTATTCAATTTATATATTGTCTTTCTGAGGGAGCCTAAATTAAATGCAGTGGTGGCAGCACTGCACATTTACACATGATACTGGCCTGAAAAGGGGTGGGATGGAAGGTCCACATCTAATAACAAACAGTTGTGCAGGTGGGAAATGTACAATCCCCTTGTGCACACCATTTAGCTCTCTGCAACTCAAGCAGTTCAGGGCTGGTTTTTGTTAGATTTCGTCAGTGGCAAGAAAACAAACACAATTTAACTAATGCAAGAAGGATTTTTACTAACAATAACTGCAATTATGTGAGGATAACGCGGAAGCCATATTAACAGTAGCAACAACTGATGTGGCACCTCTTTTTAAATGCTGGCAGTCAAGCTTTGAGAACAACAGACACCAAATATAAACACTTCTATTCAAAACTGACTGGAGTGTGTAGTAGTTTTCCAGACGTGCCTTAGAAGCTGCTATATTTTAGGGACTTAAGCTTGCAGCTCAGCTATGAATAACTACTGGGTGGCATTAGGCAAACCAGTATTTCTTACTCACATGAAACAAAGGGAACCTTACAGCGATACTGTACTGAAAGTATTTTAAACAACAGTGCTATCCTGCTATCCTATGTGTGTTCACTAAGAAGAAATTCTCACTACAGTGGTACCTCAGGTTAAGAACTTAATTCGTTCTGGAGGTCCTTTATCAACATGAAACTGCTCTTAACCTAAGGTACCACTTTAGCTAATGGGGCCTCCCGCTGCTGCCGCGCCACCACCATACGATTTCTGTTCTCATCCTGAAGCAAAGTTCTTAACCCGAGGTACTATTTCTGGGTTAGCGGAGTCTGTAACCTGAAGCGTCTGTAACCTGAGGTACCACTGTATATCCAAAAGGGGGTTGCTTCCAGTTAAATATGCATAGCATGCAGATCAAACAAACACTAAATAGGATTTCCAGCTTGAGTTTCTCACACACACAAAATTTGAATACCTGTTATAGGCATAGTGATTGTGCCAGTAAAGAAAGTAGCCACCTAAGACAGCATAAGAAATGCACAACATGGTGGCCTAGGCAACTGAATGCAATCCTCTAATCATGCATAAAAGTCTCACCTGTGGCTCAAAAAGCTTCCAGTTTTAGTCTAAAGCTAGTTACAGGTAGGTAGCCGTGTTGGTCTGCCGTAGTCGAAATGAAATAAAATAAAATTCTTCCAATAGCACCTTAGAGACCAACTAAGTTTGTCATAGGTATGAGCTTTTGTGTGCATGCACACTTTTTCCTGTTTAGGGAAGTTTTTAATGTTTGATGCTGTACTGTTTTTAATATTCAGTTGGAAGCCGCCCAGAGTGGCTGGGGAAACCCAGCCAGATGGGCGGGGTATAAATAATAAAAAATTATTATTATTATTATTCAGAAGTGGTATCTGAAGAAGTGTGCATGCACACAAAAGCTCATACCAATGACAAACTTAGTCGGTCTCTAAGGTGCTACTGGAAGGAATTAGTCTAAAGCTAGAATTTATTCTAAAGCTAAGCAGCAATTACATTACATTAAAGCAGAATTTCTAAGCAAACTTACCTGAGAGCAAATTGGATTAAACTCATTGAGACTTACTTCTAAGTAAACATGTTCAGGCTACTCAGTTGTAATCAAGTCACTTGCTAGGAAATATATGTCACTGAACATATAGTATTTATTATGAGTGAAGCATGGGTAGGTTCACTTGGTTATAAGTACACTCACATTCTAAGATCGGAGCAAAAAGTGTTTAAAAAAAAGAAAAAGAAAATAGTGCATGATTGTCATGATGCTGCTTGACAAAACTGACAGGCTCTTCGGGTATGAAAATAGCCTTCCTAATGAGTGGTCCTTGACCCTGCATTTCCAAGACCATTAGCCTCACCGCTGAACCAGGGTGCAGCATAAGGAGCTCATTGTCTGGCTGGTTATCAGTGCTGAAATATTAAACCTCAGGTATTCAGAAAGAGTTGGGGAGAACAAGAACTCCTATAGAAGACTGTTATATCTACAATGCACTACTTGTAGGATGACTCCAGCAAGTAATAATTAAGCCATTTAGCTTGGTATGTATTAAATCTCAAGAGAAAGTCAGCAATAATACCCATCTTCCACCAACTCTGAGGATGGAAACTTTTTAACAAGGAGATATACATGACAATATTATTCCAAACACAATCACTCTACCAAAGTTTAAATTGAAGTTGGAGTACAAAAATGCAATATTCCGAGTGTGGTATCGCCATAAATTTGTATTAATGGTATTCTGATACTGGCAGGTTTTAAATTCCTTCCTAAAACAGTCTTTTTCACAGCAGCCACACAGTGGGTCAACACCTTCATCAAGCTATCTACTACGACCTTCGGTATCATTCCTACTCAGTCACTTCCAGTTCAGGCCCCATTAGTGTATATGTGAAATTAGAATTGTTTGGCTCCATTTGCATCACTTTACATAAAATTGAACTTGCCATATTACTGCCTATTCACCCATACTGGATAGCCCTCACATTCACAATTCCTATTCTCTGCTGCTTAACCAGTTACTGATCCATAAGTGAACCTCTCCTATTATTCCATAACTCCAAGGCTTATTCAAGGCTTTGACAAGTGACTTTATCAAAGTACACCTATATCTACATCCTTGTAGATCCTCGATATACTACAAGGTTAGTGAGACAGGACTTACCCTTGCAGAAATCATGCTGGTTCTGCTTCAGTAAGACTTGTTGAATTTAGAAGTATCTGAAGAAGTGTGCATGCACACGAAAGCTCATACCAAAATAAAAACTTAGTTGGTCTTTAAGGTGCTACTGAAGGAATTTTTTTATTCAACCAAGTTCCATGAGACTTGTTCCAAAGAAAGTGTGCATAGTACTGCAGTTTTAATGTAACTGATTGCTAAACATAAGAAATGTTGCCTCTATTACAATCCTTGCAATATTGTCCTTAACCTTTTGCTTTATCATTCCTAGAAAATAAAATAGTAGACTCTGTCTGAAAAACCAGCCTCTGAGGACCAGTTAGTAAATGCAACTATTTCAATCAAATTAAGAATTATGGCATATGAGGAGATACTTACAAACACCTTTCTGTTTTCAGCTTGGTGATCTTTGCCAGTAATCCTAATGAAAGAAAAAGAGAAAAACAAGAATTTATATTTTGAACTTCCATATACTGGTACAAATTAATGAAGAATAATGTCTTTGTATGTATATGTAGAAACTACTAACAAATGCATACATTTGGGGCTAAATTACAGGGTTATTGTTCTGAACAAGTTATTTCAAAAAAATATAGTTTGTTTTTCTGATACTTCAGTTCTCAAAAGAAGGTAATGAACCAATGGTTCCTAGGATGCTGTCTTCACAGGTAGCCCTGAAAAAAGCACATTATAGAAATTTAGCTAAGAAGTTGCTAGCACTCCAGATGGAAAAAAGAATTAGTGCAACATGAATGCAAGAACAATTTCACTCTTCTGTTTCACCAGCTGTCCTTGGTCAGGGTTCTGGGCACTTTTTTTTTTTGCTAGTTACTAAGGCTGGCCAACATTTATTGTTTTGAAAGCAACAGTCATACCACACATTAATGCCATGCCCCATTACAAAAGAAAGGCAAAATAGAAAATGCATGAAAATGGCTTCAAAGGAAAAATTAAGGGAAGACAGGAAAAGAGGGCTCTTATCTCTTTAAGCACTCAATTATGCTTGATCATGTAGATCAGTTAGGAAATAGTTTTTCTTAAAATGTGGCTGCAATTTGGCAAGACAATTAGATATCTAAAATTAAGACCCCTAATAAAGTGCTCTGCTTTAATCCTTCTCCACACCCATCAGAAGGAATGAGACTGCACAACAATGAGGCTCCTGTAAGAACAGGTAGTCTGTTTGGCACAGTTTTTGGTATTTTAACACTAGCAGCCTCAGTTGCTACTGAATAAGCTATACTACAAAGGCAAAACTACAGTAATACTACTTCACCTGAATTCAGGAATTATCAGAATATTTCAAAAAACTTTCTGGAGCAATCCTAAATCAATAAATTAGAATTTGGGTATGAAGTCTGAAATTGTATTAATTCTGAAAAATTATGTTTGCTTTGCAGATCACTAGAACATTTATTTTTTATCCACTATTCTCCTTCAATAAAACAGACTGCCCCATCAAAGATGTAGTATTTGTGCTTAAATCATATTAGTCCTAATGAGATTTTTTAAAAGTAAGTAAACTTGCCTTAACAGCGTTGCCCTTCTGTCTTCCGAGAAAATGTATGAGAGAAGAGAACACAGAGCAAAACCCATTAAATGCATGGCAAGAATAAGATTTACCACTTACTTACTGTTTATCTGCCAGCTCACTGTGCACAAAATTTTCATTTAGGTTAGATTAAACTGAATTATAACCTATAGGTTATAACTTATAGGTTATAACCTTTAGGTTATAACTATAACCTAATTCTGCAAAGGGTGGAACTCGCATTACATGCATTTCTCAAATGAGTGCTTGCAGTTCAACAGTAATGTTTGGACATTCGTGGAGGAAACTGGAGGGTGGCTTCTCCTCCACAACCTTCTTCCCAGTACTTCACACACACACATTTCTCTCTCTCTCTCTCTCTCTCTCTCTCTCTCTCTCTCTCTCTCTCACACACACACACACACACACACACGTCACCCAATTTGATTTATTTCAGGTTTCAGAGTTGAATACATGTTTGGAATGTGGGGGGGGGGGGAGCCACCAGGATGGATTACAAGGGAAAGGTTTGAGGTTTGCCACCTCCTCCCATAAACTCTGCCCTTAAAAATCCTCCCTTACACTAATATATGTACAGTGGTACCTCAATTTTTGAACGTCTCCATTGATGAACGTTTCAGAACTTGAACAGGAAATGTGGCTTCTGCTGAGTGCAAGACCTTGAAGCCTAGCTGTCAGCTATTGAGTTTCGGTTTTAGAACATTTCAGAAGTCGAACGGTCTTCCAGAACAGATTATGTTTGAAAACTGAGGTACCACTGTAGTTCCATCCTTAGCATAACTTCTGGGAAAGTTTTTCATAACCATGTTAATATCCTGTGCTTTTATTCTAATAATCAGGCTTGTGAGTTCATCATCATCCAACAATGAATTTGTCTAATTGGAGCCATGAACCAAAGCAGAGAGAAAAGTTGTGACATGAAATGAAGGTTGCGTTTGAAGCCTAGGCAGTCAGCACTAAGTGTAGTATGCAACTTATTAGACTGTATTTTCCTCCAAAACATGTTGTTAAAAATTAAAAGAAACTTAACATCATCATTTGATTGCTTTTGTTGGTAGCACAAGAATGAAGTTTGCACATGGAAATACAACAAAATGAGCATCAGGCACTTATTTCTCTGGTTACTGTCAATTTTGCTGACATTTAGAATTCAAAATTCATGAGTCAGCTTTAATTCATATTTATAGACTTCAGAAACAAGCAAAGTCCAGGCAAGTCTGTGTTTGATGTGTCTTAAATATCACTATACCCAGTTCTATAGGAGGCACCCCACCTTTTGCAAAAATTAACTATCCTTCAGGCATGTCTTTGATGTACTCCTACAGCATCTAACTGTACTAATCATTGTGTAGAACACAGAAACAAAGGTTTAGGCATGAAAAAATCTGCCTCATGGCAAGGCTGCACTGACACACCCATAGTCAATCTAACTAAATTTATTCAGTGTCATTTATTTCAGAGGGACCTATTTCCAAGAATATACAGGCCTATGTATTTTTGAAAGGTCATCCCCAAGTTTTTATTATTCCAAACTCCAAAAAAAAACATTAGACAGAATTGTTTTTTAACTTAAGTTTTCTGTTATTCGGCTTCATGACATACAGGCACTCCTTATGATTGCAAAATCCTGAGTTGATGATGTCTCAGCATGTGCCTCACTGACGACATTCCACCCAATGTAAAAACTCAGCTGAAGAATGAACTGAGCCAAAAGGATTAAAGCTAATAAACCTAGTAAGTTCAGGACATGATTTGTGGCCTATAGAAGGTAAAATATATTGAGGAAATTACGGTACTATGCCTCGCACACCCCATCTTTTATCAGGATCCCTTAATCCGAGTGAGAGGGTGGGGGTCACTACAGCAAGGAAGTGTAGACTTCTGCTATATTGTTGAATGCACTAACCTGGGCTGTTTTAATTATTCTATGTGCAACATTCCCAGATATCACTTTCTCTCTTGGATTTTAATTTGGCCTGATACTATCGTTGGTATCCCTAGTAGCTTGGACAGTGTTTTCTGCAACAGGCAAAACAGCACCTGTTATTTGGGTGTATCTGTTCCCCAATATAGGCTAGTTTGCTAGGTGAAATCAGCTGTTGGTTTTCGTCCTGCCCTTTAAATATATTTGTTGTTTTTACCTGTTTTTAATTATCTTATGTGTAAACTGCCTTGAGATGGAGGTTTGGAAAGCAATTAATAAATTAATTGTAATAATAATAAAAATAACCACTCGGATGTTGCCTGTTAATATTGCTGACATTCCTGGGAATGAGTTGCATGATTCTGTCTGCATACAGAATGCAAATGCATGAAGACTCATAGCTGCTACTTGTGTGCGTGTGTGTAAGATACATCTCCAGTTATGAGACTGGGGGCTGCAATCTTATAAGACACAAGAGTCTATCTCCAATTGAAAGGGACTAAGTTCTCACTTAAAATACATAGCTTTGCTCTGCATGATTAGCTCCATCAGAGTCTCCATAAGACTCTATTGTGGTTTCACTGTCACTTCTACATTCCAAGAACAACACCTAGAAAATACTTATCATGTACATTGTACACCATACACCATTACTCAATTTCTGCATCACAAGTACTCTGGTGATGATTTAGACTGGAAACTACAGCATTCTGCAAAATATTAACTCTATTTCACAGTTCATTGTAAAAAATCCAGCAGGAGAAAGACTGATAAACCAGAAAATCTTAATTTAAGATTATTCCATTACTAGAATGTTCAATACTTCAACAAAACATCCTGCTTAAATAATGGAACATTGAAAAGACCAAGTCTAGTCAAACAATATCAACTCAACATCAACCCACATTCATCTGCAATTATCATACACACCCTACCACATGATTAACATCTTGCTATGTTTTCACCAAATGTTTTCTGAACAAGGCAGAAATACCAGCTGATCAGGAGCTAATTATGATATATTTATTTGGTAAACACACTGGCCTATTATAGATCAGCAACCATAATATTACCTTTTACTTCTTTATCATGGCATTCCTTCAGTTTGGACCACAATTCCTTGAAGTAATCAGGAGCAGGTTCTGTGGAGTTTGGACTTCCACAAGTTCCTCCAGAGGCGCTCATCTTGTGTTTTCTGTTTTGAGTATTTCACTTGTCTTTATGCAGTTTTTGCTGTTTGCCACTCTTTTAGTTTTACATCACACCGTTGATTTATTTTAAATAGAAAATGAGATGCCTGCAATGACAGGTTGAAAACATTTACAGTGTATGACTTGCAACAGTTGGGGAAACACATGGTTGCTTTCTTGTTTCCTTAAGCTCCTTTTCTTCTAGCAGGGGAAGCAATACGGGGATGTATTATTCTTACATATAGGTATGTGTGTTTGGTAACAGCATCCTTTAATCTTCTAGTTCAGGAAGTCTTTCTTTTGTCTTTATGCTACAATTTTATTGCCTTGTTTTACTTGCTGATTGATTTATGGCATGCTACTGTATTCTACTGCATAGCTTGCTTTAATATGCTGCGGAGGCCTTTGGGCTGAAAAGCAGTACATAAATGAATTGAATGATGATGATTATGATACCCTTGTATAGCCTGAATAGTAATTACGGTAGCTCAGGCTAAGTGGCCTTGAACTAACTTGCTTCCTCTGGAACTAATACAATCACTGAGGCATAAGACTTCAACAGAAGCATGAAATAGACACTAGTCCATAAAAGCTTATGCCATAATAAATGTGTTCATCTTTAAGGTGCCACAAGGGTCCTTGTTGCTTTTGCTGCAACAGAATAGCACAGTCATCCATTTGTTAATAGGTACAAGGTATTTTCAAGGTAGTTGAAAGACTGTTTCCAGTACATGACATGCAATTCCCTTCTATAAGTACCAATTTATACTGTTCAGAGACTGAGTTCGAGATTAGTACATCCCCTCACTGGTGAACATGCCTCGCTTGTGCCATTTGTCTGTGGAAGTAAAGACCAAGACTAAGACCATTTATTTTAAAGTTCTAAGAGTTCATTTTACTGATAGTTTAGCAATAGTCCATATCTTCACCAGTAGGTGCACTACTGCACCCAGAGCATAGCTGCCAAGTTCTCCCTTTTTTTAAGGGAAATTCCTTTATGCTGAATAGGCTTCCTTGCGAGAAAAGGGGAAACTGGCAGCTATGACCCAGAGCTCAGAAACTGTTCACGCTAATGAAATTCCGAGTCGCAAAAACGCACCTAGAACCAGTGTTTTTTTTCTAAAAAATGTTTAGGGGTGCAATCATTTTCCTACTCATATTGAAATACTGCCCCTCAATGAGGACAAACATAGATTCACAAAATGTTTAAGGGTACGAGTACCCCTGCCCCCCCCCGAAAAAGCACTGCCTAGAACAATTGGAGTTTCCAAGGCAGCTGTTATCCAATGTCTGAAAGGCCACATACTCCTGCGTTTACAGACACTCATTTCACTACAAGATTCCTCCTCCGCCTCCATTTCAGAGCACACGATTTAAACAGTTAAACAGATCATAGTAGAGCTTTAAAAGTCTTTCCTTATTCTTCACATCCGGCAGTTAAAGAGTAAAATAAATAAATAAACTTCCCCCCCCCCCCGCCCCGTATCTACCTCACAGAGCTCCTGTGCCTTCAACACACCCCAGAAAGCTATGGGTAGTTTTGCAGCTTTAGTAGCATTGCAAGAGGCAAACATCGAACAAGATGCAGGGAGGGCAAAGCGATAAAGTAAAGTAAAGTTCTTCAACACGTGGCCTGGCCTGAAGCTTTTAGCCGGCTACCCGGCTGGGGGAAAGAAGGAAGAGAGGAGGGGGAAACAAAAACAAAGTCCCCACGTGACACGCGGACACGCCCCCCGGAAAGCACAGCGCGCGCTGCTTCGGAGTTTGAAAAGAGCGGCTTTTTCAAAAGGGTGATGATAGGAAGGGGAAGAGGAGGGTTCTTTTTTTCCCCAGCTCACGCGCAAAGTGGCCTCTCCCCTCCCCCTTGCTCTCGACTATCACGGAAGGCTGTGGGTCCAGCCTCAAAACAGGAGTCGGACCAGTTTATGGGGTGGGGTTCCTTGTCCCTGTTCCCGCGCTGAGGTCGGGCAAGTTTAACCGCAGAAGCGGCGGCGGCATGTTTGGTTGGCTCGCCGTGGCTGCGGAGGGACACCGGGCGGCGGATGAATGCGGCCGACCGGCTTCGGGCCGTGGAGGAAGAGGAGGCTTACAAGAGTCGGAAAGAAAGAGGCGCCGAAGGAAAGTCAAGCGGCCGGGAGGGAGCTCCGCCTCAGCCGGGCGCGCTCTTGTTACCCGAGGCAGCTGCTCAGTCGCTGGAGGCAAGCGGCGGGAAAGAGAAACGGAAAGTCGGAGGGATCATACTTGGCTTCCGCGCCCGCCTTCCGATCGACGAGGAAAGCGCTTCGTTTTCTGTTTGTTCTCCCCCGGCGGCGCCTGTGACCGGAGAGGTAGCGGCTTGGCCGAGGTGCTTTTGGCGGGACGGAGCTGCCCCTGGTGGCCGGAGGCTGCGCTGGCGACTCTCTCCTGCTCTCCGCCTTCCCTCCTTGCCTCTTCCCGCTTCCTTCCTGGTGGGCTATTTGCTGGCAGACCATCTGAAGTAGCGGAGGAAGCTCTGGACCAACCTACCCCCCGCGCAGGTCCATCTAGCTCAGCGTGGCCTGCACTGACTGGCAGCAGCGGCTCTCATGGTTTCAGGCAGGCGATATGTCTCGGGGTTTGAAGCTGGGGGCTTCTGCACTCCCGGCGAATGCTTTGCCGCAAGAGTTACTGCCCTTCCCTACTTAAGGCAGCAGGTCCACTTTTTCCTCAACATGCTTGTCTAGAGTAGTGTTTGCCCTGGTAGAGAAGCAACGACAGGGGAATGGGTGGGTAGGAGAGAACCCAGCAACTAGGAGTCACAAAGCAACCTAAAGCACCTGCACTTCTTTTTATTGAACATTTTTGCCAAATCAAAATACTGTCAGTATTTTGCAAACGGGGTGCTTCAAATAGAACAAATGCCATAATTTATTCATTACTGTTTATTAGAAACACTAGTTTAAAGTTCTTCATCCTTTTCATGTTGAACTCTTCAATTTGGGGCAACAAAGTGGGGGAAGGGAAAAGGAGAGGCCCAGGAGGGGGCCTTCTTCCTTCTTCCTCATTGGATAAACAATAAATAAGGGAGCGTGGAACTGAGTGTGTGGAAAGTGCTCACCTTTGGAGGTGATAAAAACTACTGAAAAGAATGTTTTCAATGCACTCATTTAAGTTTTGTGAGATGTGCATACAACTCTATTATACGGATGATTCCTAGTAAAAGACTACTCTTCTGCAAAGATATGCACTTTATCTAAGCAGAAAGACACACAGACATTGACAGATGCTCCATAGAGCAAAGGTGCTGTGTCAGAAAATAAATATTGGTTGGTCTCTAGATACAGTACTTCATTTCTCCCTCCTCAATAAAGTATCATTCTTATGAACTATGCAACTTGCTACTTTCCTGTAATCTGCTCTGCTTGTTTTCATGAACCCTGAACTCTGCACTGCACAATGGTTAACCCTGATCTGCTTGCAATATTAACAGAACATGCTCTCCGTAACTACAAGTGAAATTATGCAATTGTCACTTGAACCTAGCTGAACTCCCTAGGAATGCTCCTTAAGCTACGGTATCTTCTGCTTAGACTTCTAAAATCAGAAGCCAAATTGGCTAGTAATAGAAGAAATTTAGGGCAGTGCTGAACTATTTAAATTCCACTCTTTCCTGCAATGTCATATTTCAAAGAAAGTTTGTGTAAATTTCAATTTAAAAGGGGCAGTAATTTTGGGTACTTGTCCGAGGTAAAGAACTGTAAAGTACTGCCACTGAGGGATATAGGGCATTCTTTTAAAATTTTGTTTGTGTGATTTGTTAGGTTTAAGATCCTTCCAAAGTCTCTAGCATTTAGCCCCTAGCAATTAGTGAAGAGGCCACAGCTCATGCTTTGCATGCTGAAGTTCCTGGTTCAATCCCTGGCATTTCCGTAAAAAAGGAGAAGGTAGTGGCATCATTTGCACAGCATCACAAACCATAGTTAATTACACTTTGTTTGTTTTGTACCAGCCCCATTAGTGTGCAGAGGAAACAAACCATGATCCCTGATTTAGCATATCCAAAATACCATAATCTTCCAAGATTTGTTCATGGCTTGCTAATTATGACAGAGTGAAACCATTAATTCTGCTTTGCCCATATAGTTAAGTCACGGATCATGTTTTGTCTCCTCCACACATCTTCAGGGAGGTGCACAGCAGACCAGAAAGGCACACGAAAGATTATTATTTATAAATAATATTTTGTAAAGTATAGCACAACATATAAAATGTTATATATATATCACATTAACAACTACTAGTCATGATGGCCATACACTACCTTTAGTATCGGAGGCAGTATGCCTTTGAAATCAAAGGCTGGGGTTTATGTATGTGCAGGACACAACTTATTGTGCTCAAGTCCTGCTTATCAGACATCTTGTTCGCCATTGTGAGAAAAGAAAGATGCACTGGAAAGGCCTTTGGTATGATCCAATAGGGCTCTTATGAGAATCTTCCTAAGCATCTTCATATTCACCATGTTTTACTATGATGTGCAAACTAGGTCATTGAGGAATACCTCTACTAGAGACCCTGGCAAGATACTGCCATTCAAAATAGCCAATACTGGGCCAGATGAACAAATAATAGAACCTGATGTAAAACAGCTTTCTATGTTCTGATTTATCATTGGAGCAAAATGTAGGAGATGCATCTAGTGAAAGTGAACATGAATACTAAGGCATCATGTGCAATGGTTCCTAAAGTGCCCCACCAATGAACCCCTTGAAAATTGCTGAGGGTCTGGGCAGGCCACTTAATAGATTTTTGTGCATGCTATAGCAACTGTGAGGGACCCAGGTGGCGCTATGGTTAAACCACTGAGCCTAGGGCTTGCTGATCAGAAGGTCGGCGGTTCGAATCCCTGTGACGGGGTGAGCTCCCGTTGCTTGGTCCCAGCTCCTGCCAACCTAGCAGTTCGAAAGCACGTCAAAATGCAAGTAGATAAATAGGAACCGCTACAGCGGGAAGGTAAACGGCGTTTCCATGTGCTGCTCTGGTTTGCCAGAAGCGGCTTTGTCATACTGGCCACATGACCTGGAAGCTATACGCCGGCTCCCTCGGCCAATAATGCGAGATGAGCGCGCAACCCCAGAGTCGGTCACGACTGGACCTAATGGTCAGGGGTCCCTTTACCTTTACCTTTATAGCAACTGTAGGGTTTTTAATAGCATTTTTGCAGACACACTGGATTATCTGAATGACGTTTGCAGACCACGGCTGGTCTGTGGACCACAGTTTATGTAGCACACAGTTAATCATTTCAAATGATGCAACAGGTTTATTTTGAACTGTTGATATCATAAGGCAATGATGACCCCCCCCCCCGGTGTGTTATTCACTCTGGGTGAAAAGCATGTTTGAGGGTAGTAAGACAGAAGCTGTTTTTCAGGAAACTGTTTGCTATGACAGGTAACCCCATTAAGGAACCCTAACAAACTTCCAAGGACTGCTTTAGTAGTAAAAGTAATCCCCAAGATTATTGTGGAAGGCATTCATGGAAACAGAATGGTGGCGGGTGAGAATACGTGGATGACTACTCAAATATAACATGAAACTACTGTGTAAGAATACCTATGGATAATTATCAAGGGTTAGTTATCTCAATATATTTTATAATGATCAGTGATATTAAATAAACATTAATTTGTTGGTTTTGTTACCATCATTTACTCTTCCCTAAGTGAATATTATTTTAGCAGAAGGCTTTTAAAAAGCTTTATGTGGTGGTTCTCAGTTTTTGGTTTAAATTATTTTTGTATCAGTTCATGCAGAAAGCATATTTTATAATAAATGTGGACATGTTGCTGCTTTACAGCAGAGCTGCATGCCAAAATATTTCACTTGTTTCTGTGAGGAAGATACAGTTATAAGTCAATATTGAAAAATATCCTTCAGCTGAAACCATGATTGTTTATGTTCCCAGATGGACTTCTAACTTTCTTCTTTGAACAGCACAACAGCCCTTTCCCTCATGCCATAGAAACAACAATCCATAATCTACTGAAATGAAAAACTGATCTGCCATTCAGTCTGGGGAGCAGCTCCTGTCCCCATTATATAAAAGGTATGTTAATTACACAAAGCTGATAGCATGGATTTTTGCATGACAGCCGAAATGCTGAAAACAACTTTCAGCTGAAATCTTGGATTTGAGGCAGAAAAGCCAAACTATTTGATTGTGTATAGCCTTTACATACAAAAAAATCAGTTTTCTTTTTTTTAAAAAAAATCGAAGTTTTGCAAAATAGCAAGTAAGAACACACACATTTTAAAAACATAACTATAAAACACAATACATTAGGTAACTGGTAATTTGCTGCCATTTACTAGTGGTACCCCAAATATGCTTTGCCTACAAAGTTCCATTACTTTGTCATATAGTACTTTATATGAAGAACTATTAAGTGTAGATAATAGACAAGGCTTTATTGCATGTTAAATAGATTCAGGGCCAAACAAAGCATGTAGCCTTGAGCACTGTGAGTCTTACCCCCACATGCTGAAGCCAGCACAGTGGACCAATATAAGAGCAGGGTAATCTTGGCTCAGGATCCTTCCCTCTGTTGTGAATTTTTTCCTATGCAGTAGGAAACCTGGGCACTAAGAACTGGATCGCAACCATTTGGAATACATACAAATGTTCTACTTTCCAAAATATACATTAATTTTAAAAACTCATAGTGTAAAGAGATTTTTTTTAAAAAAATGAAATATCTCAAAATTTGTATGTGTGGAACAAGTAAACTGCCCAAATCTGCAAGTTTTCTTTTACAGTTCTTAGGCTCCAATCCAGCTAAAATTAATTATGAATAAGACAAATAGAAAAATTACTTGTTATGGCCAATTAAAGTCTTATTCATGAAGACCCATTGAAACCATTCACTTAAATTCTAAGAAAGGACTGAAGTCAATAAATTTCAGGGGGTCTACTCTGAGTTTAAGTTGGATACAACTCATTAGTTTTATACTGATGAGAACATATTTTCCCAAACATTACAATGATACTATCTAGCTGTGCTTTGTACACTTAAAGGCCTGTTAAGTCTGCCATTCAGTTTTATATCAGTTGTTGTAGACACTTGGCATTCTTCCAAGAAGTAACAAAGATAACTGTTCATCAACTTGGATATGCACACACCAAGCTGATACTTCCTCTGTGAGATTATGCTAGATCTCACATAATGCACTGAGCTGTTAAAGTACTTTAAAACATAGCCCACCAGGTACCAATATTTTACTTTTTACTTGCCTTGTCATTAGAAAAATACCTACCGGTATTTATTTTGTAAAAAAATCCTATTTAAACCAAGCTTTCTTGAGAAGAGAAACAACTAAAGGAATTTCTATCCTTTTAAAATCCAGTTAAAAGGGGGATAGGGGAAAAAAATCACATTTACTTTAAACAAAAGTTATTTTGTCCCAACAGGCATGACAAAACCTGTCTTCATTCCTTTCTATTCAGCTCAGCCAGTACACTACAGTACTTAGGTTCAGTAAGTTAATCAGTTACCAGATTCTATAGCCTTTGTTTTCAAAGTCTAATTCTTATTTGACATTGTACCTGGGAATATACTGAGATCTATATCCCTTGGTTTTAAACAGATCATAAAGGTGGGTCTACAGTTTTGGTAATCCTTCTAATTTTGGATAGCCTCTTGTATTTGTTATTTAAAGCAAATGAGGACTTGACCTTTTAATATGCAGCATATAAATTATGGCTATGCCATATCAAACTTTGAAAAGATCATTTTATGTGCTAAAAATATTAAATTATTTAGGGGGTTGGCAGTGGAAAGTAAAATACAATTTTAGCATATGCATAGCATTTACCGTATCATATTTCCATTGTGAGATTATTGTGTTTACCACATATTCCGCACACAGAAGCTAAGACAGAAGTAAGAGATTTGCCATAATTTATGTAGCAGATCAGTGGCAACACTATTATTAGGCCTTTCCCCCACCTCTGTTTTGTTCACTAACCTACAGTTCTAACTATGCCTACTTAATGAAGAATCATCACTAAAAGGAACTGCAAAATGATGTCACCAGTAGCCATATATGATACAGCAAAACAGTAATACTTTTTTAAAAAAACAACACAGAAAATACGCATTTACACTGCATAAGAAAATTTAAAATATGTGATAGGACTACACAGAATGCATAATAAAGGGAGATTTTAAAAACTTACCTTTCGGTGGTGATTGTGAAAGGTTAATGTGACTTTGCTTTTGATCAGGAGTGGTGATTATTTATTGTTAGCTTTTCCCTGAGCTTATAAGCATCAAGCACATGTAGGATGAGAGAGCCACTGTGGACCACAGTGCAGAATGCTGAGAGAGGTTCTGCTGCACCTAAGATATATACAATGTGCAATGGATAACCTAATATGTCTTTCATTTAACTGGCTGGGCAGGTTTCTGCATTCTCTGGGACATGGAATCATACCAGAATTTGTTGGCATAACAGGCCTGTCAAACCAGTTCCTTGGTAGAACAGGAACCTGTTCAGCCAGTATGCATCAAAGGGCAGCTCAACATGCTGCGGCTCAACTTAACTCTGAAGCTTCATAAGTGGTGAATTATTCACGCCTCCACCAACTCCCAACTTAGAATGTTGTAGCCTCCAGCAAAACAATTTACCAGAGGGTTGGGGAGTGCTGTATCCGTATCAAATACAGCAATATCCTATTGTTGCAAAGTCTTCATTATTACATATCTAGATGTGGTTGATAGATTGGCGTTTCATTTATGAATGGGAAGATAGGCAAGTATACACTTTGAAACAAACCATAAAAATTGTCCCGTCCCCCCCAATTAAATGAGATTTAAACATTACAAATGGTCAAAACAAAAGCTGGGACCCAATACAAAACTATTTCTTTTTTAGTTGTGGGTAGCGAATACTCCATTAAGTAGTGGAAGAGGAGTTATTCTGTTGCACATGTGATTAAAGTGTAGGTAGCACAACACCAGGGTACTTTTTGGAGTTGTGTTTCGTATGATCTGCTTTGGTACGGAAGGTGTGTACAGGAGAGGCAGGTCAGAAGAGATATGTGTTTAAACAAGTAAAACGCAGTAGCGAAATCTGTTGAAACATCATTTGCTGACAGTGAGATATTCCTAATTCCTATCCGGCTACAGTCTATTGAAGGTTTTAAAAAGCAGTTATACTTTTACATTTTTGTTTATTCTTTTCTGAAATAAAAAATGAATAACAAATAAGAAAATAATGAAAATATTTCAGATGAAAATAAACAGGTGTGTGACAATTAGAATGTGCATAGCATTATAATACAGTTACACTTTATATGGTTTATAGCCTTGTAGAGTTAGTAAAGAACCGGACTCTAACCAAATCCTATGTTCTTATTGATCTGTATAATCAGCATTTTTCACAGTGGCAGCATGACTTCCAGTGATTCCTAGAACGTTTTATTGTTACATAAGGCCTTTTCAGGCTATTAATTCACTGAGCAACTACAGTAATGCACTGTAGTTGATTGTTAAATAGTATCCAGATGTCTTCACTGAAGAAACCAGACCTTTGGCTTGCATGGGCAAAATCTTTCCTAGTATACCAAAGCTGACCCAAGACATTTTGCTGCCTGAGGTAAAGGACAAGATGGTAACCCCATCTTAGTGAGGGTAGCAGGCTACCTGAGGGTTGGCATCCCCAGTGCAGTGTTTGGGGGTACTGAGGTGCTCAGAAAATTATACCAAGGCATGCGCCATGCTCTCCATTCCTCACTGTGCTCGACTGACAGAGCATGCAGAAGCAGTTGTACTTTCTCCTTGCTAGCAGACCATGTTTTCCGCTGAGGCCCTCCTACCGTGTTCTAACTGGACACCAGCAGACACCAAGAAAGGAAGAGGAAGAAAGAAAGGTAAGGAGGAAGGGGGAGCAAAAAACAGAGAAGCCATAAAGATTGGGAGGGGTCCACCCCTTCAAAAAATAAAAATAAAAAACCAGAATAACCATGAAGGGAAAGATAGGGAGGGAGATGGAGCACCCATGAAGGGAGAAATGGGAGGCAAAAGCAAAGAAACACCTGGTACGCATGACTGAAGAACTGGAGGGAACAAAAACAAAAACGACCATGAGAGGAAAGATGAAGGGAACAAACACACACACACACACAAGCAGCCATTTTGCTTGAATGAACTGTTACTTCATGCTTTAGGCACTAGGCACCAGGCATTCCTCTTCAACTAGGCTTTTAAAATAGGTTTACTGGTATTTGTGTTTTGCTTTGGGAGGCGCGCGCTACTTTATGTATTTTGTGTTTTCACTTTGTATTTTTATGCCCCGTGGTCTTTCAATGAAGGGCAATATATAAATTTAATTATAATTATTAAATTAATTAAATAAAATAATAACAATGATACCCCAGGGATATGCTGATAGACGTTTGAAAGGGCTGGGAAGATTTTTTCCCCTGCCATCCAAATTGGCCGGAGGTAGAAAGGGTAGCCTCTAGTTTAAGCTTCAGTTTGTCACTTAAGATGAAGTAGTTGATACTTCTTCAACATAGTGCATGATTTAAAGGACTGATGCCACAATAGGCACTTACCGTAGTACACAGGGGGGTGGGGGGCTAGGTAAAGTTCATATGTTGTTGTTGGCATCTGTCTTGGGAGGCAATGGAGCAGTGCACCTTTGGGGGTGAAGTCAAACTGTTGGAAGGTTGCAGCTGGTAAAGGCTTCCGGTTTTGCTTCCGGTCCAGACCAAAGGGCAACAACACAATATGCATCTAAGGACCCTGAGCCACCAGTCTACTCATAAGTAACCAATCCCTGCTACTCCTTCATGGCCATAGGAGCCAGCTCCTAGTGGCTAAGGTCCTTTCGCCCCCCCTAAAATATTTGAGGGTGATGCCCCCCCAAGTTGATAGGCATTGCCATTAAAATGGGGTGTGTGTGTACCACATCATGTAATTGATTATGCAGGATGGTGTTTACCTGCCCCCCCACCCCAATATTTTATTCAAGTTGGTACCCCATGGCCAACAGCTGTGGTTAGGAAGTTGTTTAGGAAGTTAGAGTCTATAAGGCTCTTGTGCCTTCCATTTGTTGGAAGCAACACAGGTATATACTATACCCTTGCTGTGCTTTATCTTGCCTGAACTTTGTGATGTTGATGTTGGACAATTACCTGACTTTGTCTCTGGATCACATTGATACCTAGACTCTCTTGGCTTGACTTACTTGGTTGGGACTGGGCTACATCTCCAACCCAGCTCCATTGGTGAGTATTTTGGTGAAAGTTCTATATTCTGTAACTGCGACCTGAGCATTAGAAGATCTGACCAATAGTCCATCTAGTCCAGGATCCTGTTCTCACAGTGGCCAATTGGGTGCCTATAGGAAACTCAAAGGCAGGACCCAAGCATAAGAGCATTCTTCCCACACACCCCTGGTTTCCAGCAACTCCAGCCCTTAATGACATCCCCGGGAACATGACATTCCAACTCCCATGAGCTACAGCCAAAATAGACAATGGTCAGGGATTATGGGAGTTGGAATTCAACAACATCCGGAGGGTGACTGTATTAGCTACACCTGTTCAGAGCAAAGGCAGCGGCATAGCTAGCCACTCGGGTGCCTGGTGCGCCGCATGTGTCCTGCAGCCGGGGGTGGAGCGAGCCGCCCATGGGGGTGGGGTGAGCCAAGGCAGGGTGTGCTGCGTGGAGCCTCTCTGCAGCCTCCCCCTCAGCTGTAAAGTGGCATAACTGTAAATCTTACCTGAGTTAACCTTTTTCTGTGAATGACATGCCATTCCCCATTTCTAGAACTGGAGTTTATATCTTCCATGTGCTTGAGACTACTTACTATACATGGCCAGGATATTACAGTGCTGGTACTATTTCAAGTGCAGTGCTAGTAACATTCTAAAGCTCACACTAGTAGCAAGAGGTGATCAATATACAAGTTCTTATACAAGTTCCGGACCTAAATTAGTTTGTTTAATCAATATGCAAGATCTTCAAAAGTAGCTAAGTGCCAGGCATTAAGGATTACAAATCCTTGGTCCATAAACACCTGAAGAAGAAAAAAGGTGAATTAAGTTCTTCTACTACCGGTAGTTCATATCTCAAGCTGTACATATAGACGATAACAGTTGCCAAATGATTAGCAGTTGGAGCATGATAAATGTACATGCTTCGCTAACCTTGTATCATTTAGCCATTACTACTTTAATTGGCCCTAGCAACATTTCCCCTCCACGTGTAATAGAAATAAGAGTTTGAAAAGGGTTATTAAATGGTATTCAAATGCATGTATAAAAATAGTATGCAAAACTATGCTTTGTAAAATGATTTCAAAAAAGGAGCAAACTTTGAAGAAACCACAGAGACTAATAAAGCTCAGATGGGAGTACAGATGTGCAGTATTTACACTGCAACCACACCACCTCAGGCTATTGTTTCTTACAGCTAAGCAGGGTTGGGCTTGGTCAGTGTAACTGAATAGAAGACTTTCAGTTAAATGTGCAGCAGGAAATGGTTCTGATGATGTAGTGGATTAGAATGAGTAGGATTAATGTCACACCTTATGTCATAAGGAGGAACACTAATTGCCGGAGGTGCTGTAATTCTGATGAGAGAGAAGATTTAGAGAGTTAAGATAGACATAACATGCAAATATATATATATATATTTAAAATCCTGCTCAGTTTATTAAAAAGCAGTTTTGAGGAGGAGGCAATTTAGAAGAAGGAAACAGCATATGTATATCAAGGGAGAGGAAAATGTATGTGTTTAACTCTTTCCCCACCCATTGCTTTTCTGCTTACTGTCATCCCTCTGGTTTCTAGATGACAGATTATTATTGCAGATCTGTGTCTGGACAATTTGAAATGGGGGTGGGGGTGGGGTGGAATGGAAATTTGGTGTGGAAAAACAATAAAGCTACCATTTCTAGAACATTCTTGCTGGAACTTTCAATCCAAAAAGACTGTTAAGCAAAATTAAATATAATGCACACATACAATTTCTTTTGTTTAAGGAGTCTATCATATCATGTTTAGATTTATATCTAAGCTCATATTTAAAAGCATTTCTAATTAAACTCTCCCAAAATGTGTGGTTCATGAATGAAAGGAGAACTGCATATATGAACAGATGAAACATATTTATTTATACACCACTCGATTATAAAAAACTGCAAAGTTTTTTTCTTTCAAAAAATAAGAACTTTGAGAGAGGGAAAATCACCACCCTACATTAAAACATACAAAACTTAAAATACCAAAGCAGATTGAAATTACCTCAACTTTCTAAGCATCTGGGTTGGTTTGTCCAAACAAGACTCTTTCTAGCAGGCACTAAAAATAGTGCAGTGAAGGAGCCTGATTGATCTTAATAGGCAGGGGGTTCCAAAGTGCAGGTGCTAAACAAATGTGGAATGGGTATTTTGTTGAACCTGTATAGTGCCAGTTCTACTGATTGAAGCAGTCAAGTGAGCACATGTGGGATAAGAGATAAATATTATTATTTTTAATAAAATGCTTTTCTGTATTTAACATTTGTCCTGAAAGACCTACATTGGCTCCCAGTACATTTCTGAGCACAATTCAAAGTGTTGGTGCTGACCTTGAAAGCCCTAAATGGCCTTGTCCCAGTATACCCAAAGGAGTGTCTCCACCCCGATTGTTCTGCCTGGACACTGAGGTCCAGCGCTGAGGGACTTCTGGGAGTTCCCTCACCGTGAGAAGTGAAGTTACAGGGAACCAGCAGAGGGCCTTCTTGGTAGTGGCACCTGCCCTGTGGAACACCCTCCCATCATGTTAAGGAGATAAGCAACTATACAACCTTTAGAAGACATCTGATGGCAGTCTTGTATAGGAAAGTTTTTTAATGTTTACTATTTTATTATGCTTTTTTTTATATATGTTGTAAGCCGCCCAGAATGGCTGGGGCAAACCAGTCAGATGGGCAGGGAATAATATTATTAATAATAATAATAGGCTAAGAATTTTAATTAAGAGGTTCTCTGTTTCAGTTTATTTGTATTAATTACACTGCAGATGCAGAGTACTGATATTTTCAACTATACAGATATAATATGTCACTGAGGAAGAAATAAATTCATCAGATGACTGGCTATGTTATAAAAATAATTATGAAATACATTCATTTCAGTCTAGATGGTGATACTATCAAAATAACAGGGATAATTAATTTGCTTGAGATTTTACTCAAATAACTGCATTGTCTATCTTATTAATCCATCTGTTAATGCAAATATTGTGGTATCTTCATATAAGCAACATTCTGAAGTTATTTTAGCGATAGCAGTTAGGAAGGGGAAGTTCTAATAAATCCATTTAAAATAAAGTCTTCATTTCTGCTTTTCAGAAATGCAGACAGCATAATTTTAAACAGGTTTTCTTAGTTGTAAAGGTATTTCTTTCTCTGCATTTTATATCCATGGATACAGTTCTGTGCTTCTGAAGTTATCACAACACAGCAACTTATTTTAAGGTGAAAGGGTTTAGTTTCACAATCTTTCTTAAGGAAAAATAAGTTAATTGTACAGGTGCAGACTTGTTCCCATAATAAAGGTATGCACAAACATTCATATCTACAAGGACTCATTATGGAACGTTTACGACATACTTCCCTGTAGCCATCAAAAAAATGCCTGATACTTTTATGACGAATTTGAAAGGCATAGCATCCAAACCTAGGAACACTACCAAATATATATTTCCTCTGCAGTATAGTTTGGTAGTTAAAGGGTAAAAGGTAAAGGTACCCCTGACCGTTAGGTCCAGTTGCGGATGACTCTGGGGTTGCGTCCTCATCTTGCTCTATAGGCCAAAGGAGCCGTTGTTTGTCCACAGACAGCTTTCGGGTCATGTGGCCAGCATGACAAATCCGCTTCTGATGAACCAGAGCAGTGCACGGAAACGCTGTTTACCTTCCCGCTGGAGTGGTACCTGTTTATCTACTTGCACTTGACGTGCTTTCACACTGCTAGGTGGGCAGGAGCTGGGATCGAACAACGGGAACTCACCCCATCGCAGGGATTCGAACCACTGACCTTCTGATTGGCAAGCCCTAGGCTTTGTGGTTTAGACCAGTGCTCCCCAACCTTTTTATCGCCGCGGACCAGTCAACGTTTGATAATTTTACTGCGACCCGCTAAGGGGAGGACATTTATTGTTTATATTTTATTTAGATTGTTTTGATTTAATAATTTTAATTTAATTGTATTTAATGATCCTTAGGCGGCCCGGTACCAATTGATCTACGGATCGCTACCGGTCCGTGGCCCGGGGGTTGAGGACCACTGGTTTAGACCACAATGCACCCACATCCCTAGTTAAAGGGTAAGGTGCCCCTAATTTGGAACTGGCCATTGATCTAATTCTATCTCTCTCCCCCCACCATACTTATGGTTCAGGTGTGTAGTAGGATAAGGCATCCAGCTTAACGCCCCTCTTTCTTTCCAGCTGTGTTGATGTGCAAATACAAGCTGCCTCTCACCATGCCATGGCAGGCTGCAATTCCGCACCATAAACCATTAAATTGCCAGTAAAAGTGGAGTGCAAAGATAATAAATAAATATAAATAGCAACAGTTGCCTGTTAGGTTGTGGCTACAATTCAAGCTGCTGTTTTGAAGGGCCCATCTAACTCAGGGAGTGTTTTTTCTCCATGAACTACATATGAGACCCTTCTCTGAATATTCTGGTTCCATGAATGAGAAGCATCATAGGAAAGCAAAAATCCCATATAACGCATAGGAGTCTTTCACCTATTCCACACACTATGATGCTCTTGTAGTTTGAGAAAACCACCTACATTTTCCATACACCTGTGATGAAAATGTAATCTACTGTATCACTTCATCCAACTAATACCACCTTTTTTTGGTTTTGTTTCTTGTGTCTTTCAATAGTTCTTTAAAGGGTTGATACCTGAAATTTCAGTGTTGCACTGTAATTATTATCCAACCTGTTAAATAACAAAAATGGTGTGCCACCCAAAGTTCTACCACTCTGCTTCTAACCTAAACACCAAAGACGTCAATATTAACTCAGGGCTCATACATGCTTCTGTTTGTTCCATGATTTCTTGGCATAGGTCTGAGAGGTTTTCCTTTGCCCCACCCCTTTCCCCTGGGAAAACCCGCTGTTTTTTGCTGAATCAGAACAAACATCAAACAGTGGGTTTTTCTGGCGAAAGAGGCAGGACAAAAGAAAAACCTCTCAGGCTCGTGCCTAGAAGTCATGGGACAAATGGAAGAAATCACATGTGGAAGTGTGAATGAGCCCTCGGTTTCGGTTTGAGTTGTTTGACCAAAACTGTAATCCAACAGGATTAGGATGAATTAGAATTTCATGGATGGTTATGGCTGGTAGAGATAATGGCCCTTGCATCCTATTGGTGAGCATGTGGATTAAAGGATAAAGGCCCATCTAGACATCCTTTTTCTTGTGCGTTCCTTATGATTTGTGCTTATGATGGTATTGGGACAGTTATGCACGATCCTGCTTTCAATACTTTCTGTGCCTGAAAAAGTTTCAGAGCAGACAAAAATGCTTCATTTCCTATCAGTGCATGTCCTGTAACTTCCTGCTAAAATCCTTTTTAACTTTTTATATCACAATGGGTGCCTCCAGACCAGGCATGGGCAAACTTGGCCCTCCAGATGTTTTGGGACTACAACTCCTATCATCCCTAGCTAACAGGACCAGTGGTCAGGGATGATGGGAGTTGTACAGTCATACCTTGACATCCGAACGACTCAACTTCCAAAGGTTTCAACTTCCGAGGTCAACAACCCTGGAAGTCTTTTCGTCCCACGCGCGGTTGGCGCATGTGGATAAGTGCGAAATCGCGCTTTGCGCATGCGCAGAACGGCTGCTTCAACAACCGAAGACTTCTACTTACGAAGATGGCCGCGGAACGGATCATCTTCGTAAGTCGAGGTACCACTGTAGTCCCAAAACATCTGGAGGGCTGAGTTTGCCTATGCCTGCTCCAGACTGCCACTATTTTGTGGGAGGGATTCAGGTGCACACCAGAACTTTAGATCTGCACAATTAAAGGGTATTAAAAAACTCTTGCTCTGGCACAATAATTCCACTTTTTAAAGTGGGGGGCAGTTTGGAAAGTGACAAGGAAATACATTAAAAATGTGGGGTGAATGAATGATTAACAGGGAGAACTTGTGGCCTTCCAGATGTTTTGGACTCCCATCAGCCGCAGACAGCATTACCAATGGGCAGTGATGGTGGGAGCTGTAGTTCAACATCTGGAGGGCCTCAGTTTCTCCATCTCTGATCTACAGTAAAGCTTCTTTATCCTTTCTGTGTTCCACAACATAATCTGAGCCTTAGCTCTCATCTTCACTTGGTGTTCTCCAATTATTTTTCTCCCATAGCCAAGTTCACATACCAATTAACCACCTGCAATGCTATCGAGCTGGAAAACATGGCAATAAAGCTTCATAGGAAATTAGATTCCCTTACCTGCAGTGTAATTAAATAAAACTAGAGAGAAAATGTGCATCTGGGTGTTTCTAATCTGTGCACAGGATGTGGAACACTGATTTTCATGAAAAGCAAAAGATTGACACTTAGTGTTGGATCAGCAGTTTAGCTTTGTTGAATATAAGTTCATGAACTTACAAACGACCATTTGGGGTTTTTTTTTCCTCCAGAGTGACGGTGCTCGAATTACTGGGCCAGCCATATTATTTCCAGGAGCAAAAACAGACTTGCAGGGGCAAAACAGGCATACAAAGGCCCCATTTGCACTATACATTTAAAGCAGTATCACATCGCTTTAAACAGGGATGGCTTCCCCACAAGAAACTTGGAAACTGTAATTTCTTAAGAGTGCTAAGAGTTGTTAGGAGACCCATTTGCCTCACAGAGATGCAATTCTCAGAATTCCCCAACATGGTGCCCTTCAGATGTTGTTGGACTACAACTCCCATCATCCCTGGCTATGGTAGTTTGAGGCTGATGGCAGTTGCAGTCAGGTTTTTTTTCAAGGGGAACTCAGTTCCAGCACCTCTCAGATGGGTGCCATTGCCATTCTAAGAGAAAGAGAGAGTTCCGGCACCTCTTTTTCTAGAAATATAGCACTGGTGGCAGTCCAATAATATCTGGGAGGCATCAGGTCAGGAAAGGGTGCATTAGAGAAATGAAGTATGCAACACTTCTGAGCAGAAGCAAAATGCTTTAGTTTCAATTTCAAACCTGCACCTCGGTTTGACTCTTATGTAACTGTCTGGGAATAAGAACAATTGTTTAAATATTGAAACCCATAGTTGGCCTTCATACACAAAGAACAGACCACCCAATAGTAAAACAATTAATTTTGCTTTACAAGAAGAAAATTATTGTCCTTAGGCAAAACTAATTTGATAACTATCACTCTTCTTAACTGGCAAAAAAAAACTTTTCAGTTTTCATAGCTGGGCTGACTCATATTAAAGTCTCGATAGCATGTCTTTCCCAAAGAAGGGCCAGTGAGAGTCTAAAACATGTCAGTGATTGTGTCATGATGAAAACCATGAGGCCTTCTAAGTCACTTTTACAGATGTAGGTAATAAAAGCCAATGTTTTCTCCTCTCTGTAGATTTGAACATTTAATGACTGAAGAATTCTACATAATTACCTCTGACTCATAAGCATGAAGGCACATTTAAAACAATTAGGCACAATAACAAATTCCAAAGCATTTTATATTGGATGTGGACTCCAAATATCTCCAGATGCAAATGTGTTAAGTGTCAGATGCTTGGATTAAGAATCTAGTCCTTGATAAATGACAAAGGAGATTAGTAATGATTCAGGACAGCTGTCTGAAAAATGATTTTGCAGAACAAATAAATAAAAGGCACCAAAACACTGGTTTAGTTACCATAAGGGATGTCTGCACCCCTTTCTGACTCTCGTGATATTGGTGTTGGTGACTTGGATTTGAGCTGTTGTTATCCAAGATGCTGACACCATTGTTGTGATCTGAGGGAGGAAGAAGGGTGTTTCCTATGTTCTTGTCCATTGCTCGCCTTTCAGCAGCAGCTTGGATGAAGGACTCCTGAGGTAAAAAGTCCTGTGTCCAAGTTGCCTGCCGTTTGCCTTTCATCCAAGGCTCTGCCACAATTACAGTGGTACCTCGGGTTAAGAACTTAATTCGTTCCGGAGGTCCGTTCTTAACCTGAAAACTGTTCTTAACGTGAAGCACCACTTTAGCTAATGGGGCCTCCTGCTTCCGCCGTGCCGCTGGAGCACGATTTCTGTTCTTACCCTGAAGCAAAGTTCTTAACCTGAGGTACTATTTCTGGTTACAGGTAGGTAGCCGTGTTGGTCTGAGTTGAAACAAAATAAAAAAAAATTCCTTCAGTAGCACCTTAAAGACCAAAGTTGGTCTTTAAGGTGCTACGGAAGGAATTTTTTTATTACTATTTCTGGGTTAGCGGAGTTTGTAACCTGAAGCGTTTGTAACCCGAAGTACCACTGTACTGCTAGCTGAGTGAAGTCAGGAAAAGCCCCTGCCATATCTATGCCACCTGCAACCCTGCCAATCTCTTGGTCACACGGGAGGTGAAATTCTTGCACTCATAGGAACACAGGAGGCTCCTCTCTACAGTGACCAGCAGTGGTTTCCCCCAGCTGTCCGCGAAGATGTCAGAGTTAGAACCTGGGACCTTCTGCATGGAAGGCGTGTGTTTTCCTTCCACTGAGGTACTCAGCTGATGCTCTGCCATTGTTGTTTCCTTCTTTTCCTTTCCTGTTCCACGGTGATAGTCTCCCCAGGGAAAGGGAATGGCGCAGAATATTACTTCATAAATGAAGGACTGTGACTCTGCTTGGTCATCCTGTAATTTATTTCTGTAACTCTGTTAGGTATCCTAATGGACTAAACCTTTGGAGAACACCCTGTAGCTGATTAATGAAGCCTTCAGAGGAACTTCCTAACGCACAATTTAAGACACCAGAAATGAAATGTAAGAGAAAGGTGTCTGTTAATAATCTCTTGCTTGGAGAAGGCATCAAGCACTTAAAACCCCCAGGGCAGAAGAGGAGGTTAACATAGCCTAGTAATATTTTAATTCTGTCATATAATCATAAGAGATGTTACCCCACCCAGGATAATTTGCTGTTTTGAAGGAAGAAATATAGCAACCTGTGGACAGATGAGCATGAGTTCTCATTCCAGCAGTGTGCCGTGGACAAGACTGTTCAGCTAACTCATTTGCCATGTAGTCTAGAGATTGGCTTGACTTGGGATTTTTTTTCTTCATCATCCATTTACTTACTTAAATGAACAAGGAGTGTTCGTTGCCTTTTTCTTAGTAGGAGAAAAGAACCGGAGAGACCTATCTTACAGCATTATGAAGCTGTAGAATATAGTTATCCTATGCACTAAGGTCTGTGGAAATCATTGAAACTTTTCCCTCATAACAATCTCCTTCACTGAGATTACAAAGATGGAGAAGTGTACATGAGTAATACTGATTGCACTAAATTATCATGACACGTCCCATCTGATCAAGCTCTGAATAGGCAGTCCATTCAAAACATTTTTAAAAGTCGGTTAATGTCTTGTGCCACATGTCAGGGTCTGAGTTACCCTGGGGATTTCCAGGTATTCAGGATGTTGGAGGGTTTTCCAGTAAAAAGGAACAACAACTGAGAAATGAAAGGAATAAAATGAGTGACTAATGCGAACCTAGTGGAGCATACGTTTTGAACGCAAAAGGTCCTAGTTTCTAAAACTCCTGTTTCAGAGCCCCAGGTATAGATAATACCTGCCAGGTATAGATAATTGTGCGCTAGTTGGACCAGTGGAATAAAGCAGCTCTATGTTTTCCTAAGAGCCATTAGCATCTATTTCTCAGAAAGCATTAGATACTTCCAGGGAGTAATTCCAAGGACAACTCACAAAGCAACAGTGTCACTTGGGACAGGTCAGCCATTACTACCGGTATGCAGGCATTTGTGAGGCCACTATGTGAGAAATAAGGAAAATAATTTAGGCAGTAATTTATATGAAATATGAGTGGTTATCTTTTCTCATAGTAGTGGTGGGGAGGATTTTAAAGCAAGTCTTCTTCTTGCCTGTTTATGGCAGCAATCCACATGGGGGTCTCCTGCTGAGGACTATTCAACATGGCAGGCAGAAGTTAGATCAGGATTCATTAGCAGATTTATGGGCAGTTTTGAAGAGGGCTGGTATAAGACATTGTACCATCTGAGGTGAGGCCAACCAACTAACTGCTTTCTCTTAATGCAGTGAACTTCTCCACCTGCTTATGTTTTTTTGTTCACAGTGCAAGTACTCTGAGGCCATCTTGTCCATATCTTGCTCTGAGGAATCCTAGAATCAATTCATAGTGAAAACAGGCACTCTCCAATGACACTTTCCCCACAGTGCCTTGCTCTGAGAAAATCTTCTTCCTATTGAAGGATAGGTTACATGGAGAACTCTTTAGCATCACCACATCTAGTTTGCTGCTGCGCAGCTGCAGCTAGTAGACTAGGCTGGTGACTGTTTAACAACAGCAACACCTTAAAAGGCTCCCCCCTTCAGTTAGGCTACTGAAAGAAGGTTTTGGAGGAGGGACCAAGAATTCTTTTTAAGGACTGTGAGTTTGACTCTGGTACCGAAACCTGATTCATCAGCTAAGCATGAACTCACAGAACCCCGTGTTCTTTTAATTACAACTCCTCTTTCCTGAACCACTATCTAGTTAGTGGACCTTGTAGTTACAGTAAGAAACAAAACAGATGCTGCACACTGGGGTGAAGGAGTCCAAACACATGCAGAGATATGTTTTGGGTGTGACTCAATGACAGAATGACATTTAAACTCATGGCAAATGTAAATAAAATCCAACTGTCAAGCTCCAGTCAGTTGGTTCTGATAAAGCTATTATTTTAACGACTTTTAAACTATATATCTCCCTCCCTTTCACTGTGGTACAGCTGAGCAAGTTGTCTACTCCTGAGTTAGGTTTTGAGAGTTTAGTATAATGTTTTCCCCACCTTTGGATAAAACATTCCCATAACACTTTAAATAATCAACTCTTCCTGTGTGTGCGTTTTTAAAATGATTTATATGTTACTTTCGAAAACCAACTTTTCCTTTAAGGCAGCTTAGGAGCAGCATTAAAAACATTTAAAAAACAGCATCCACAATTTTAAAATAAAAATAACAGCAGCAGAAAAACAATGTCTAATTTCTTGTTAATCATCTCCTAGTGCAAACATCATCCAGACAAATTATAAATCTGAAAAACTGATAAGCGTTGTTTTCTTTTGTTAAAAAAAGCAATTACAGTTTGCCTCGTTGCAGAGACAAATCATTGAATTAGCTGATTTAATACCATTTCAGTCAAACTTGTGAATCAAATTTTATCCATGGCCCACTGAGCTCCAGTGATATCAGTCACAGTGCTCAGTAGTTAATATCTTATTCTTTTTTTCATACTCGGCAGTGTCTGAGTCTTGGACACATGATATTGTAGATAATCACAACCTGGCAAACAGTGTACTCTCTGTGAGGTTAGAGAATCCAATAGGCAGCCAATTAGCCAAAATGAAACACATACACCAGTTCAGGTGGTCCATTGTTAGCTGAAAGAGAAAAGGGCTTGCTGTGGCATCAGCACTGGAAAAAGGAAATGTGTGGGCAGACGCGAGGAAGGTTTGACTTGGACAAGCGAATACTCAGTACTATTGTCATCCCATCTGGTGTGTGACCTGAAAGGGCTTGGCTCAGAGTTCTTTGCTCTTTCTCATGGTCCTTTGTTCATTGTTTTGCAACTGTGACTGCGAGGTTTTGAAATGCATAAATAGTTCCAATGTTGTATCAGAGATGCTGGATTACCTAGCACACTAAGTATGCTGCACCGTGGGGCCCCAGCTAAGTTCTTCTTGTAATGCAATTAACTGGGACCTCCTCTGTAATTTGTATGGGAGAATTTTTCCTACTCATGTCTCTGAGCTCCTTTAAAGTGTTCTGGAGTTCATGATATGCTGGCTAGTGTCTTTCACATGATAGGAGAACAATGGGTACATTCTCGGTTTTGATGGTTTTGTCATAATGGTAGCCTATCCTGTGTGAGAAACGTAAAGAGAATGCTCTCGGTTGGCGGCATATTTCAAGTGTGAGATGAGTAGGGGATCAAAACAATGCCTGCCTGTGAGGGTTTTTTTGTTTTACACAATTGTCTTTGTTTGCCATTCTTGGTGTTAGCAGAAGACACCTTAGGATGAGGTGGACAACAGGAGCCACTGTCAGGGAGGGAGAGGTGCCACTGCTCAGCAGGTATCCTGGCAACAGCGTCACTGCTGCGCATCAGCAGGGAGGTGTGGAGGTGTGGAGAGATTGGACCGATGTGGGCCTATGTGGAAGTGCCAGATTGTCTCCACCAGTACACCTGGACAGCTTTGGTCCTCTCCCCTCTAAAAGAAGACCAGGTGCACCCTGGCAGGTGTTTCTGATAGCTAGTGGGATAATCTGTCCTGGGTTGTTGTTTTTAGTACACAACCTAGTGCAAAAGTCACCCATTTAATATTAGAGCAACAGGATTATGTACTTTGAACTAAACACACACTTCTTCCACACAAAAATCAGCTCCTTGACACCCTACGTTTTCTTCATTTGAGCAGTGTAATTTAGAATGTGGGGCAGGGATCATTTTGTTGCTGTTACTGGGAGTCAGGATCCTTGCTGATCTACTGCAAACCATCCAGAGATCTACCTCCGGCACACCCCTGCTTTGCGGCATGCTTGTCAGAAAGGTGTCACCCCCCCAGAACATAGGTGGGCATAGGTAAAGGTAAAGGGACCCCTGACCATTAGGTCCAATCGTGACCGACTCTGGGGTTGCGTGCTCATCTCGCATTATTGGCCAAGGGAGCTGGCGTACAGCTTCCAGGTTTTGTGGCCAGTATGACAAAGCCACTTCTGGTGAACCAGAGCAGCACACGGAAACACCGTTTACCTTCCCGCTGTAGCGGTACCTATTTATCTACTTGCACGTTGACGTGCTTTTGAACTGCAAGGTTGGCAGGAGCTGGGACTGAGCAACGGGAGCTCACCCTGTCGCGGGGATTCGAACTGCCGACCGTTTGATCGGCAAGCCCTAGGCTCTGTGGTTTAACCCACAGCGCCACCTGCTTCCCTGTGAGCATATGTCTTACTTTACAGAGGGCAGCCCTCTGTTGGAATGTGGCCATGCTCAATTGTGCGGGCAAAGTGGCACACTTGATGAAAACTGTGATTGTGCTGGTGATCACATATCCTCCAATGCTGAGAGGAAAATAGGGACTTTTCTCACTCGCCCATGACTGACTGTCCCGAGAGAACCTCTTAATCCCAATTTTATTTTATTCTTTAGTAGATTTACAAAAAAGGGGGGGAAAACACCAATAAATAAATTTTACAAAGGGTCAAGATTAGCCGTGGACACACAAAGTATATATATTTTTAATCGAGACCCCTTGCGCTCTGCTCAGCTCCACATTCCCCCCCCCCGGCAAGCTCTGTCCTGTGCCTGCTCTTCAGAGTTGGCATGTCACGTGGGGCTGAGCCTCTGTGGTGATAGCCTCCTCACCCGCTCTCCAGCAGCCACTACGAGCTGTCCAAGGGAGGAAGTCTGCAGAAGCTGTCATGGAGAGGCAACAGAATTCTCCCTTGCAGCTGCCATCACTTGGGACAACTGCCGACTCATCTTCCTCCCTGAGCTTGGCGGTGGCAGCACTGGCATAGGAAATAGGGGCATCCCAGGATCAAATTAAAAGCCAGGATGGCATTTGTAATTCTGGGACTGTCACTGGAAAATTGGGACACTTGGAGGGTATGTGATCATAAAGCAGAAGCAGGACTGCTTATTTCATATTAATTAATGTGGAATTAAATTGTAGATTGACAATAATGTTTAAAAGTACTGTAATGTGTATCTGGAGCCAGCCTATTTTAAAATATTTTAATATTGTATTTTAAAATTGCTGCTTCCCACCCTTCACCAGGGTGGTGAAGGGTGGGTATAATAAGAATAATAGTAATGTACAGCATTACTGAACACAGCCCAAAAATGTATGTGTAAAATAAACTTTTATTTTTTACAAGGAAGAGTCCCCTTCTCAAAAAAAGAAGAAAGAAGAGAAAGGAAAAAAACACTCAAGGTTTAGTATTTAAAAACATTATTATTAAGGTTCATTATTGTTTCTCTATATCTTTCATTTTCAACTGGTGGCTTGGGACCCACCACTGGGTTGTGACCTGATGTAAGGTGGGTTGCAACAGCAGCCCTACCACCATACAAATGTATGGTAAAGGTAAAGGTAAAGGGACCCCTGACCATTAGGTCCAGTCGTGACCGACTCTGGGGTTGCGGTGCTCATCTCGCGCTATTGGCCGATTGAGCTTCCAGGTCATGTGGCCAGCATGACAAAGCCGCTTCTGGCGAACCAGAGCAGCGCACGGAAATGCCGTTTACCTTCCCCCCTATTTATCTACTTGCACTTTGACGTGCTTTCGAACTGCTAGGTTGGCAGGAGCTGGGAGCAACGGGAGCTCACCCCGGCGCGGGGATTTGAACCGCTGACTTTCTGATCGGCAAGACCTAGGCTCTGTGGTTTAACCCACAGCGCCACTCACGTATGGTAGAAAATTAAATAAGGCACACCGAAATGCATGTTTGGATTAAAGATGTGTTCTGGTTCTGAAGAAGTTGAAGACTACTGCTCTATATAGTCTCACACTACAGTCTTGGCAAGGGTGGGGTAGGCAACGTTCCATTTATGCTTACCATAATTCATAAAGCAAAACTTACAGCAGGAGAAAAGAGCACTTTATTGTCTTGAGGTTGGCAGATCACCCAACGTCTCCTCCCAATTTAACAAGCGTTAAGCTTCAGTGAGACGCAAGATACATCAAGGGGAAAAATATAGCCGTGAGGCTAATGATGACAACAGCTGCCTGCAAACTTTCCACTGGAAGCATGTAAAGACTTGAAACAAATCTTAGCTCAATTTTTGTTTTAGCAGCACCAGCAACATGTCTGTGCTGGCAGAAACTCATAGTGCATTCCTTAACACTAGGGACTCTAGGCTTGCATTTGAGAATTATTAAATTCACTTGCAGCTGTGTGGTAGTAAAGGAGTGTTAAATTCATTTATATGTATAAGAGATTCAAAATAAATTTGCATAAGTTTTCTTCTGATTGCCAAGGTGAGAGTCAGGGGAGGGGCAAGGAGTTATGCAACCTAGAGAACCATACTCCTGTGCACTAGAACACTTGCATAGCCCCCTCCCTAGCACCTGAGACTTAAACCATAATTGTCCATTTTCAGATGCTGTTTTTGTTTTGTATGCTTTTGAAAAAATCAGAGCTTAGATCTCAAAGATGCTGAATTATGCCCTCAGTGCTAATTTCCAGGAGGTGCTTTATCTGTAATAGGGTGATAATTTGTCAGGAGGCGGGAGAGGTGATGATTTTTGTTGGGATCAGTCCAAATTTTACTGCTTCTTGGGGGGGGGGCGGGGAAAATATTATTTACTTAAGAAGATCAATGTAAATAACAAAGCCAACAACACTTAACAAAATTTAGGAACACAAACAACAACTTGTTTTTCAGGAAAAAAGGTGCCTAGGTGACAGATCCTCCCCCAGTCAAAGCAGATCACAGATACTCAATGCAAAAGAAATAATGCAGATGGAAAATCATATTACTATTATGTCTTCCATACCTCTAAAGACACTGCTGGTAACTGTTGCTGTATGTTACTCCTATGAGCCTAAACAATAAAGTTCCACTAAATTGTGTAAAAGGTTGGGTCTCTCTACTTCCCTTGCAGGATTCTCAGCTGGTGCGTCATTCTCATCAAAGATAGCAATGTTTCGGGTATTTCCATACCATACAGAAAGTTTGAATAATTGATAGGTTCATGGCATGAAATCATGCTCAAATAATTCATCCTCAAATAAAGACAAACTATGTATCGCTTTTCCATCTCTCTCTCTCTGTATCCCATATTTTTAAATCCCTCAAAAAGATATGTCAGTCAAAAATGAAAATCGACTGGCTTACAAGTGAAATGTGCAAGACTCCAAAGGGAAGGGTAGTGGAGGGCAAAGGTACACAAGAGATTTCAGGCAGACCTGGCCTGAACAAAGTGGTACCTCCAAAAACCTGCATATGAGCAGAGTGAAAATTGAGGAAAACACTGCTGAGGAAGGACCTGTCTGTGAGAAGAGTAAATGAAGACAACTCTGGTGGTAAGATGATTCTGGCACACTATTGATACGATGCAGAGTCACTTAGAATAAGACTGTCTATGCATTATAACTTCAAAGTAGTTTTCCTCCCTCAAAGAATTCTGGGCACTGTGGTTTGCTAAAGGTTTCTGAGAACTGCAGTTCTGAAAGGAGAAAACTACAATGCCCAAAATTCTTTGAGAGGAGAAAATGTGACCTGAGCCTGTAGATATTTGGGTTTGTGCTGGGAAATTTGAGCTACTTACTTGAAGCCTCAGTTCCATCTGTAAAATGGGAATTAGGGAACAGTCTTATGAGAGTGAACATGATGCGGACTGTGATGCACAATTAAAGTAAATCAAAGTACAACTTCGTAATTAAATGTGATTTTTAATTCTCAATATTAGTAAAAGTATGTTTTAGCATCAATTCAGACAGATCTGCATGACGAATAGTTATTATTTCCAGATAGGACCTGATCAAATCTGCTTTGTGGAGATTTTGTACTTGGGTAAGAAGTGTGAGGTTGAGTTCAGTGTTTCCTTGTGCCACTGTAGAAGACATGTGACCATTGTACTTATTCAAACAGGTTCAAACTTCTTCATGCTGAGTAGGAAGAAGTGAGGCATGGAAAGGCACATGTACAAGAAAACATGCCTGCACTCACTGTACTTACTTGCTGGGTTACTTGTGGCCACTGTGTAAATCCAGGAATAAAAGAATTGGAAATACCAGATCCTCCAGCTGTCCTTATTTTCCAGGGACAGTCCCGGATTTACAGAAGCCACCCCAGTTTCTGATTTGATCCTGGAATGTCCTGCTTTTCCTTAGGACGTCCTGCTTTTCATCAGAGAAATGTTGAAGGGGGATGGAACAGGATGTCCCTAATTTCATTGGAAGGTATGGAATTAGCATCAGCAGAAACAAAACATAGCTCTTAGGAGTACCTATATGTTGATACAGCATATTGCAAAGGCCACTGTACAACTTAAAAGATGTATTTTTGCTGACCAAACTAAACATATAACTTGGGGGTGTTATAAAATCATATTGGGTGTGTGTGTTGCAGGACACCATTACTAATGAACAGAGAGGGGTGACCGAATCTGACAGCTGCAGTTACCCAGAATCCCTCGCAACACAACCTTCTTCGCCTCTGCTCCACTCCAGAGACTCGCACCCCTCCCGCTCGGATGCAACCCTGCCCTAAGGATCAGCATATGCAAACATCTCCCAACGATGCCATAAACTCACACATTTCCCCCCTCCACCTCCCCTCCGTCCAGAACAAAACAATGTTTCCAGAAGAAGGAGGGGGGAAAGCCGCCCAAATCCAAAGCGACACTTTTCTACTCAAGTTAATAATACAGCCTATTATATGTTCTCTTACCATGAACCCTGCCTTTATTATATGTCCTCTTATTATGAAATCCTTATGCGTATCCCTAATGTACCCTTTATACGTTTCCCTCATTATGTGCCTCTTAACGTTTCTAGGAAATCTATCCGCTGCCTCTGTATTAGAATTGCTGTCTTATTCATGACGTATGCTAGGATCTCTTTGTATTAGAATTGCTGTTTTATGTCTCAGAACCTTTATATATCAGGACTACTACCTTTTGCATAGAATTCTATGTATTAGATATGTCTCCTGTAAAAGGAAATGCTGCATAACCTGTGCATGACCCCAGGCCACCTGAACCTTGCCCCATCTCCGTCCTGATTCAAAAGACACACATAGACAAAGATAGATTAACTGGGACAGTTTATTCAAACCTCCAGAAGTGTCACCTTTTACATAATCCCAGGGATCATCCTTGCATGACCTGGGGGAAAACACCTGCCGGATGGACCCCAACCCCTTGGCAATCGCCAGGAACAGCCCCACCTCAACTCCCATCTAGACTGATCAAACAAAGGGAAACCCATCAACAACGGGAGGAGAGCGATGAAGAAATAGTCGTCTCTGCACCCAGTTAATCCCATCACCACCCATCCTCCTTGTCCTTCCCCTCCCTCCCAGTAAAGGGATTTTCATGTGGGGACAGGAGGGTATAAGGGGGAGGTTCACCATTTCCCGGGGTCCTTCCTGCATTCTTTGAGGCAGGGATCCTACAGCTGTAGTTCTTTCTTTCTGTAATAAAAGGATCAGTTTGTTTTTCCTGACAGCATCGTGTGGTCTCTGTCATTTTCCCGGCGGAGCTGAACTTAGTGCAAATTTTGGAGCTTCCGACCTGCATCTGTCCTTAAAAGGCAACACATTTTGGGGTACATTTTTCATAACAGGGGCATTCTTGATTTCCTTATTGTCATAAAATCTGAATGCCTGATCCACGTTCCAAATAAAGATGCAATCCTATAACACTTTATGGGGAGAAAGTTTCATTGAACTGGAAGGTCCTTACTTCTGAGAATTCCATTGCCTGTTGTGCTAAAGGCCAAACTAGATGTGATGTTGGAGACATCTGATCATATTTCCCTTGTCTGATTCTTCCTCCCTCTGCATTATTTTAAAAGGAACCTTGCTCTCTTTCCAAAGTGGATTGGGACCATAGCCCTGAAGGATAATTCTTACGGGTTTCTCACTGTGCTTTAAATCAACCCCCCCCCCAGCGATTGTTTGCCCCTTCAGGGTTGGGGAAATAATATTTAAATCCACAGCTCTGACATTTGAACCAGGCAGCTAGTATCATTTACATTTTCATATTGCTCATGCCAGCCAGGTCAAAGATAAAAGGCCCTGGAGATGATGCCATATCCAGAAAAAAAAGGATTTTACTAAACATGTCTCATATCAATTCTGGCAAGTCACTTCCTCTTACATAGCTTCTGGCAATCCAGAAGATCATGTTGCAATAAACAAGCATCTCTAAGGTGTCAGAGGACAATCTCTTCAGTTTTCAAACAACCCAACATTGCTACTCTTCTAGAGTTTGTCTTTATAGAATGAGCTAGCCACCCTATGTTCTGGAGCAATTTGAAACAAAGTTTAGGCTCCTCGCTATGCTCTTTATAGTCCTAGTAAAAAAAGTGTTCCTACTTATCAGAATAGAAATTTCCTTTAATAATAATAATAAATTTTTATTTATACTCCACCCTTCCCGGTTCAAAAGCCCGGGCTCAGGCCAGCTAACAACAAATTTGAAACAATTGTAATACAACATAAAAGCAGCATAAAATACAGTATAAAAGCATGAATAACAATAAAATTCAAGTTCAAGAATCAATTTGATAGTCACCAGGGCTAGCTAGCTAAATTTGACTTACTTGGGCCAGCAAGGAGGCCAGGGGAGAATTAGTTGTGCGGTCCCAGAGCGGGTAATCTTCATAAAAGGGGGGAGGGGGGAAGAGAAGGGAAATAAAAGATCAAGCTGAGTTCAAATTAAAGGCCTAAATCTTACAGGCCCTGCGGAAGGAGGTTAAATGAAAGCCCTTAAATAACTGCCTCTTAAAGCTCTTTAAAAACGACATCTTTTCCAACCTCTCTCTGTATGTAGTATGTAATTCAAATGAATGCTTCTAGCACCCTCTAGTGACATATTGCTGGTTTTGTTATGATAATCTTAGTAGTGCTACAATGGACTTCAAGAAACATGGCAAAACTAATAAATGTTCTCTCCCACTAGTCCAGGCATCCCCAAACTTCGGCCCTCCAGATGTTTTGAACTACAATTCCCATCATCCCTGACCACTGGTCCTCTTAGCTAGGGATCATGGGAGTTGTAGGCAAAAACATCTGGAGGGCCGCAGTTTGGGGATGCCTGCACTAGTCAGTCATAGTAAGTCTTTCCTTCTAATGTGCTCACTATACCCAGTGGTTTTTGCTTTTTGTTTTTCAGGAAAAAAAGGTGCCTAGGTGACAATCTCTGGCAAACACTTAAGTCATAAATATACTGCAACACAAATGATATTGCAAAGCTAAAAAAATGTTCTACTGTCACTAAGACTTTGAATACAAAAGTGTGTCAGTAAAATTAACTAGTGGGAATCTTAGGCATACATTGTAATTTTTGGTAAATAGCATACTGGTATAACATTTGCTGATGCAGCAAGTTATGGGTTTGTATAATAATATGATCACAATGAATCTCCATTACTACTACTACTACTGCAATATCCAAAATTTCCTCCAAGGAGCTCAATATGGCATTCATGGTTCTCCCCCCTCCCCATTTTATTCTGTGAAATAAGTTAGGTTGAAAGATGGTGGGCAGCCCAAGGTCACCCAGTGAGCTTCATGGCTGAGCAGTGATTTGAACTCTGGTCTCTAGGGCCCTAGGCCAACACTCTTAACTACTATACCACAGTGGCTCTCAAGAGTCATTTAAAAATGTTTTCATGCTTATTTATAACAGGCATTATTTGCCATAGATAAAGTAGTATTTCCCCATGGATGTTACAAATTTTGCAATATATTTGGGTGTACATTCAAATCCCTCTTACAGTTTGACATCCACTGTTCAGTCCACCCTGACTCGGCAACTGAAGTTCCATAGCACAAAGTTGCATTCTTGAGCCTACCAAAGAAGACCATATGAAAAATCTTGCGCTGTCTGTTATTTGAATAGTACTAACCTTAACTGTATGATAAAGACATTTTCTTCCCATTAAATATTATAGAAGTCATTGTATATGGGCTTCAGTTGGAGCAAATGTACTGTATTATACCTTTGGCTACAGTTCCACATGTCGGAATCCTTGAGTTCAACTCCTCAGCAGACCATAAAACAGGCACAACGTTCAGCATATCAGTAAATCTGATTGATTGGTTAATATCACCCAAGTTCAAAGTAACACGTCCTGTCAAGACAAGTGGTATTTTCTTTAGTAATTTACCACTTCCTTCTTCCTCAAATCCAGTAGACAAAATAACAATGGAGAGGGAGAAGGAGGTCAGGTTGCTCCAAGCATTTTAAGAAACAAGAATGTTTTGGCATAAATTAAGTCTAACCTGTTACTATAAACATCAGCAGCCCTGAGTGGGAAGGCACGAGTGGAGCCCCACCTAAGTCAATGAAATATGTACATAGTTCAGACATACAAGTTAAATCCCAGGCTGCAACAATAAAGAGTAAGAACCCCAAGCCTTTTCCCAGGTTTTATCTAAGCAGGCATCGGTGCCCAGAGTGCGGCAATTCGGCTACTAATTTCTTCTCTGAAAGAATTGTGCTTCCTCTGTTTGTATAGAACTTCCTTCAGTGTTAACAACTGGGCCAGCGTAACATGTTCAAATACAATAGCCCCATGCTACAATTGTTGTCACCTGTGTTTTTTCATCCCCTGAGTTGCAGACAAGCCACACCTAAACTGAGCGGGGAAAATCTGCAGGCTATTTTTATGAACCAGGGAGTAGGGGCAATTTTGGTTTTTAGGCTTTCCTGCCATTTAAAGCCTACATTGAGCCTCTCTTTCTGAACATACAAAAGCTGCTGCTCAAAAGATGTACTACTGTATAAGAAATCTGTAAGAAACACACATGCATTCTTTCTACCTCAGATGGGGCCCTAATAGGGCTTACATCCAGAAAAGCATACAAACAGACAATAAAATATAACATAGTCATTCAATAAAAAAATTCCTTCCAGTAGCACCTTAGAGACCAACTAAGGTGGTCTCTAAGGTGCTACTGGAAGGATTTTTTTTTATTTTGTTTCGACTACGTCAGACCAACACGGCTACCTACCTGTAAGTAGCCATTCAAAACAGCAGAGAGAGATTCAAAACCAAACCAAACAACTGGTGGAATAACAATCAACATATCTACCATTTCCCCAAAAACTGCCGGAGGAGCTTGCCAAAGCTCTCTAAGGAGAAGGTTCCACGGCCCAGGTGCCATACAAATCTAGCTTTACCAACAGTCCATTGTAGTCTGTCTCAGTACCAGAATGATTTTATACCTCAGGTATTCAAGTGAGGACCAGAGGGATGTCATGGAGAGTTCGGTGCCACCAGAAAAGGATGCTCTCTTGCACCAGTATGACAATAATAATAATAATAATAATAATAATAATAATAATAATAATAATATAATGTAATATTTATTTGTTTATTTATTTATTTGTAACCCGCCCATCTGGCTGGGTTTCCCTAGCCACTCTGGGCGGCTTCCAACTAAATATTAAAAATACAACAATACGCCTTGGCTCCTATAAAAGCTTGCTATGTTTTCCACATCCTTTCAGCAATTAGTTGGGGGTACCTTGCACTTTGTCAGTTGTTAGAAAACAGTGTAACCCATGAAAGCTCTTCCATTGGAACAGTAGTTTGATTGGGTCAGCAATAACTCGCCCCAATTGTCCATGGATGTATAAAAGAAGCCCTAATGTGTATATTATGAGGTTTTCATTTTAACTGAGGAGAAAGTAAGTGGTCTCAAGCAATTATGTGAAGTGCAATTGGATTTATATGAATAGTCTTGTGGTGTTGGAATTGTCTCAGCCTCTATTCTCTTGATAATAGACAATGTTATAGCCTCTCCCAAAGGTCTGTTGAAAGGATAGTAAAATTCTTCCTAGATCCATATAATTGTGGAATTTTTAAACTCAAGACTTAATGGATTATGTCCCTCACAAATTTAGGAGCTGGGGTGCTTTGTAGGGCGACAGCCTAGGTTCTCTGGTGCCAGAGGGCTTAGCACAGAATTTTGAAGGCTATGCATAATAAATCCAGTTCAGAATGAGCACAGGCAAAGGTACAGAAGACATTTCTAAAACTTATGCTTGATTCACATTTGTAGCAGCCATCAGAACCAGAATCCCTGACCACCCCACCCCCCGCCAGACCTCTGTTATTTTCAGGGAACTCATTGCTGGAGTTAGCTAGACAGCCAATGTACAGTGGTACCTCGGGTTACAGACACTTCAGGTTACAGACTCTGCTAACTCAGAAATAGTACCTCAGGTTAAGAACTTTGCTTCAGGATGAGAACAGAAATCGTGCGGCGGCGGTGCGGCGGCAGCAGTGGGAGGCCCCATTAGCTAAAATGGTACCTCAGGTTAAGAACAGTTTCAGGTTAAGAATGGACCTCCAGAACGAATTAAGTTCTTAACCCAATGTACCACTGTATAGTTAAAGAAAATGACTCTTTCCTTAAATCTGGCAATGGTAGCAAATGGTAGCATTTATAATGATGCTAGATCTTGTTTTCAGGCTGAAGGGAGCCCCAGTACCAGCTTGTCGTCGTTGTCCCCCAAGCTAACTATTTGAATGCACCCCAGAGTTATTGCAGTCATAATTGTGTTTGCTTAGGAGGTAACTCCACCATGTTCAATGAAATTTGGTTTGAAGTAAAATGCTTAAGATGAAGTCCAATGCTGTGAGAGTAGAGATTCACTCATGCAATACAACTTCCCCTGCCTCCACCCTAGGAGTGAGAGGTGTGAGGATTGCTCCTTTGAAGTTGTGTTAGTGTGGTGGGGAAGAGACCACATTCACACCATACATTTACAGGACTATGCCACTTGCCTCTCCAAAAAGATATGGGAGAACAGGATGCTAATGTCCAATACTAAGATGAAGGTCTACCAGGCTCGGGTGCTGAGCACACTACTTTATGGAAGTGAGTCATGCACAACTTACAACTACCAGGAGTGACAACTCAACGCCTTCCACATGCGCCGCATCAGGAAGATTTTGGACACCACATGGCAGGACAGAGTCTGAAACAAAGATAAGCTCACCCAAGCTCACATTCCCGGCGTGTTTGCATTCAGCAATGTCTATACTGGCTTGGTCATGTCTACAGAATGGCAGATGGCAGGATCCCCAAGGGGAGCTGGCTTCAGGCACCAAGCCCATTGACAGACCAACTCTGTATTACAAAAATGTCTGTAAATGAGACATCAGCCCTTTGCCAGGTGGGAATCCCTTGCAAACGACCGCAGTGCTTGGAGACAGTCAGGTCATGTATCCATAGCAGTGACCAGAGGAGGAATGACTGCTGGGAGGAACGCAGAGAGAAGAAACGCCTAGGCACATTCCTCCATTGTCTACTGAGATGGATGCCAACAACCACTTTAAACAGTCATGGCTTCCCCCCAAATAATTTTGGGAGCTGTAGTTTGTTTGGGTGCTGAGAAAATATTGGCTGACTGAATGCATGGGGAGTGGGGTTGGGGTGGGAACAGAACCATGACAACTCATTCTACCCTCACCGTCTGGGCCCCCTCAGTCCTTCAGCTGAACATACAGAGGTGGGGCCAGTCAATACAATCTCTCACCTGCCTCCCTGTGCTTAGTCAACATGGTTGGAAAGGTCTGAAAGGGTCTCCTAGATTTTCTTTTATTATACATTACTAGGGGAGAGAGAAGGAGGAGGAGGAGCAGCTCTGGGAATCCTATTATCAGTGGCAGTCCACAGGATGTCCTTTACTCGTGATTTTGTGTCTGTTAAGGAAATACGATGGTCTTTAAGCTTCATCGCTTCTGAGATTTCAGTATTTGTTGAGTTAAACATTGCAGAGTGCTTGAATGGCCCCACCCATGTGTGTCTACTTCCAGCTGACCATAAACCTTTATTGTATGTAAGAGTAGCCTCCCAAAAGGTGCATTGCATTGCTCACAGTATCAGTGAGTCAGTGTTTGATGGGAGTAGCTTAGGGTGCCTGGTACCAGCTAGAGCAGGGAGGCTGGCCAGCAACAATACCCCTGCAATCAAGCTCCATGACAGCCTTAACAGCAGACTGTAAATAATAAAGGCATTCCCCCTGCCTCCCTGATTGGCAGGGAACTGTGTGTCAGAGTAAACTGCAAGAATTGCAACAGTCCTTGTTTTGCAAATAAGTAGAAGCACATCTTCCCACTTGTTCGCACACTTTGTTCCTGTTTCATGTATTTTATTCATCCTATCTTTTTCTGGGTACTAGCACACAGAGCTTGTACATACATGAAGGCCAATTTCTCAACAGGCTAGACAGATGATGAAGCAGCAACACCTCCATACATGGGCTCTCATCCTACAAAGGAAATGTGTGACTATTTTACTACTCTAGCCCGCCCCCCCCCAAAAGCACATTCAGGATTTTTGTGTCTGTGTGTGAATTCAGCAAGTTTAATTGCGCTGTTACGTCATCTCTATTGTCTGTTAATATTTGCTTAAGCAAAGTACACAAATTAGTTTAAGATATCATCATCATTTATTTGTAAGATGCATCTCCATAGTTAAGCCATGCTCAAGATGGCATACATACATGTAAGCCATGCTTAACATACATACAACACCAAAAAACTTACATAATTCACTTTAACAGTTGCAACAAAGTGAATGAAATTTATGTTGACATAAATGAAACAAAAACAATAATAAGTATACAATGAAATTTAAATAAAGTGTGCACTGCCAAATGGCATGAGCATATAAAGGTGATCTGATTTGTGAGTATGCAGTTTGGATGCAATCATTGCAGCATCTTTCCCATAAGATAATTATATTTATTGCTGTTTTCTGTGTATGCAATTAATCTTATGTAATCTGTCTTGTAGTCTGCAAGACAGGGAAAGAGGTGTTGAAGCTAGTTTCTGGAAAGGATCTAATGTTTTGTCAGAGGGATTTAATTGCAATTAGGAAAGTGGGGAAACACATGAAAAAGTGTGGGATAAGTTATTGTTCAACAGCGAGACCATCAAGTTTGATGAACTGAATGTATAATTTGATGAACTGAATGTTGTATAACCTCCCCACAAGCAAATCAGAATGACCATTCAGTAATGAGTGGTCAGTGTATAACCCCAGTGTAATCATTTTGCAAGTGACTCAGGATGCAAGTGCAATAAACATGTTGATCTGGAGGAGCCTAGGAGGGCCCTTTCCAAAGCTATTTGAAACTTCAGGCTCTTGCAATGTTAGCTGTTAGCTGTGACACTCTGCTGATTGCCAGCTTCCATTCTTTCATTTTATTATTGTATTTTAATATTCTGTTGGAAATTATTGTTATATTTCACCCCAAGACCTATACATGATCAATGTCCCTCCCCCTTTACTTTTGTTATTGTTGTTGATCTAATCCTGACTTGTAATGCAGGGCAGACTAGCAATATTTATGTTAGAATGTTCATCTGGCCACGTGGTTCCAAGGATACTAAGAGTATAATGTTAAAAGTCATTGACAAGTGGTGAGTTATAACCGTAGAAACCGTTTTGGTGTTAAAAATTACTTGGAGAGCAGGGGCTGGGGAAAACAAAACCTGTCAGGGCTGGATATCCATCATTCACTCCCAGTGGCATTTTAAAGGAGCCAAGGACTTGCAAAGTAGGCATGGAAGGCCATTATGTGAAGTCAGCTGTGGAGATTTAAGGCTCAGCAGCTGTATGTGTGGTGACGGGACAGAAGACAGTGGGTGATAGACAAGAAAGGGGGAATGCGGCAGCTGAGCATGAAAGACAAGAAATAAACTTTACCCCCACTCCCCACCCCAAAAATGTACAAGAGAATTCAGACAATAGGCCTTCTGGAGACTGATGCTTTTCACAGTCCAATTGGATTTTGATGACCAGGTTCATAAATTTGAATTTACCTGAGGATGCAATGAGCAGTCTGGACAATTCATACTCCCTCCCTATCATTTATCTGTTTTTTAAATGGGAATGATCCTGACCTACTGAACAGGATCACTGTGAGGATGAATAAGGCTATATGATGTTCTCATGTGTTTTAATTTGGTTTTTAGCTTATCGTTGATTTTTATTATTTTTGAATGTTTTAAATAGTTTTAAAATCTATTTTTATTGATATTTTCATTGTTTTATTCCTTTTTGTAAATTGCTTTGAATTAAAAAATTTTTACAATCAAGCTTGTGCATACATTTTATGAAATAAATGAATGTTGTGCCGGCAGCTTGGAGAGGGGTAGGGAGAGGGAACAATAATTACGTGCAGGCTGAAGCATGTTATAAATGCCCACAACTTCCATTAGTCATGGAGTTTGGTGTGCCCATAGGGTATAGATCCAGTCACCAGGCAACTTGACCACAGCCTACTCCCACTGTCCTGCCCCACTTTTTAAGATAACATTGTTGGGAGTGGCAGGAATCTTGGGCCCACTACATTGCAACCCGATAATTTGGGTCCATCCTATGACAACAGTTATGTTGCTACAAAGAAGGCAACTCTCACTTCTTCCTCCCATTGTGGGGACCAGTCATGAACGTGGGTATACAATAGTTCTTTCTCAGTCTCATCAACCAGCACCTAACCTCTGTCCATAACAAGGCACTAACATTAGGGTGCGGAAGTCCATGACGACAGTGGTCAAAGCTGCAGATGGACCTCTGATTCATGCCCTAGGAATGGACTAGTGAGGAAGATTTCCTCCCAGGTCCGCCCCAAGGTTCCATCTCCAGAAATCAGCTGACACAGCCTCACAGCTGGTTCTGACCTATATTACGTTGGGTGGCTACTAGCCACTGGCCAAACACAGGAGAAGATTCAGGTTGGTCCCTCTGCCTTCTGCAGGATAGACACAAAGTTCCCCTACTCCACCCTTGTAAGTGGGACCCAGGGCTTCTTAATATGCAGCTTTTATTATTATTAGTAATGCTTGGAGTCCACAAATGGATTTGTACTTTACCATCTGCTGGGTGTGAAAAAAGTCCATGTTCTCATTTCTTTATCTTTTGGTCAAATGGGTGTGAATTTACTGGAAGAATACACTTAGTCTAAATGCCTACCAGAAATGCCAGGTGATAAAGCAAAGTTGTGGCATGTAAAATAGCTTTTACATTAATACCTGTAATTCATTACCAGCTGTATGCAGTCTCCAGTATATTGCTTCTTAATTCAGCTTTATTGTTCTTCTTGGATGACTCTTCCCTTTGAGCAAGAGCTCAAAAGAACATCTTTAGACAATGTCTAAATGTCTGCCTCCTAGGCTCGTATTATTAAACCGTATGTTATCAAGCATTGTTCTTTCTTTGCTTTCTCAGCTATCAACCATATTGTAAAATGCAATCCGTCAGCTGCTTACTTGTGTTTCCTAGCCATTTCACTAAAGTCTTTGTGAATTTTCTGGAATTGAGTCAGACAAGTGGGCTGCGGATTGCAGCTAGGAATGTAAGAGAAATGTGATTTTGCTTGCTTTTTAATGACAAATTACACTTGTCAAACCAATATGCAGACTGGAAAGCAGATGTCCTTCAAAATTCACATTTCTCTGAATTTTGTGGTGCCATTCCTCAGCCTAATAATATATAGAAAAACACATATTGTAGGGGCAACTGTGCATAAAAGCAACAAATATTAGTGAGAATAACATACAAAATGCATTATAGTGGGGAAAATTCCTTGCCAAAATGTGTATATTAGTCAAAACTGCATATAAAACGTGTATATTAGGAGAAATTTGAGAAATTTTTCATGAGGGCGTGTTTACAAGTCTGGTGTGTACAAGAAAGTTGTGGGCAGGGAATGGAGATGGCGAGAAGTAAGACTAAATAGGGATGCGGGTGGCGCTGTGGGTTAAACCACAGAACCTAGGGCTTGCCGATCAGAAGGTCGGCGGTTTGAATCCCTGAGACGGGGTGAGCTCCCGTTGCTCAGTCCCAGCTCCTGCCAACCTAGCAGTTCAAAAGCACGTCAAAGTGCAAGTAGATAAATAGGTACCACTCTGGCAGGAAGGTAAACGGCGTTTCTGTGTGCTGCTCTGGTTTGCCAGAAGTGGCTTTGTCATGCTGGCCACATGACCTGGAAGCTGTACACCGGCTCCCTCAGCCAATAACGCGAGATGAGCGCCGCAACCCCAGAGTCGATCACGATTGGACCTAATGGTCAGGGGTCCCTTTACCTTTAAAACTAAATTATCTTTCCCTAAAAACTTAACTGTATTGTGCAGCAGTATCAGCAACCTTGAGCTTCAGATCTGTAAATACTGCTTTTAAAAGCTGACACCTTTAGACAGAAAATCCAAGAAATCCCCTCAGCCTTATATTTAGCTCACCTGTGGTACTCCGGGACTTGCAGTGAGAAAGGAATGAGATCATCGTAACGTTGACGGACACAACAGTGCGACGTGATAAAAAGCCTGCACTAGTTTCTTTTTCGGCACAAGTTTCAAAGAGCCCTATAATCTCTGAGTTTCAATGGTAATGAAATGCTACACAGGACTGTATGACAAATGATTTTGGGGATTAGCAGCAGGCTGTGGGAGAATAACCTCGTGACATATTTTGTTTTCAGTTCAACGTTTATCTCTATCAGGGTTTTTTTTTCCTTTTCCTTTTTCTTGGTCTCTGAATTAATTTCAATAAAAACTGCAAGACTGCAAAAGGACTTGTGGAGCTCTTCAATAAAAAAGTCACTTTTATGTTCTATGATAACACTGAACAGACTCCAGACGCCCCATTCTCTTATCTTAGATATACAGTGTAGCATAACTTGGGGGGAAAGAGAGGAGCTAATGCGTCTATAAGGCGAGGTAACAGTAGCAACAGTAGCATGTTAACGTAGTAATCATTCTTACATGTGGAATATCTGAAGATGTCTTTTATTGATTTCAGTTTATTTAACTGAGTTAAACCCTTGAGATATGAATCTCATTTACAAGATGGTTCTGGCAAGGAGGCAGATTATTACAAGCACACTGAGAAGATAAGGGATGAAACCAAAAGTAAAAGATCTACTTATTTGTACAGTATCAGAATCTTTTCATCTTGCTCTCACACACAGAGATAAATGAAGAGCAAGAGAGATGTTAAAGAATGATAATGGCTAAACTAGTAGTTTCTTCAGTGGGGGGGGGGAATATAAATTATTTAGACCATTTTAAATTCATCAGATCTTTTCAAGGATTGCAAATATATTTACAAAACAAAGGAAATGTTCCTCTTTTTCATCATCCGTTATTATACTTTTACGTCTCTATGCGCTGGTGTTTATTTTGATAACAATGTTAGTGCATGAAAAACATGTGTAATATAACTGCATGTTGCTTTATGATGACATGTACGTATGGCGCACATTCGGATTTGTTTCGCAAAGCATTTACAATTAGCTAGTATTTATATACCGCAGGACATCAAACTGGAGTGCTTGCAATGCATTACCTAATCTTAATTCCAGGAGAAGCACTAGCTTCTGGCTGAATTGTTTATGTCCCAAGGATAGATGCATTTGTGATCTGATGTTCTGCTTGAAAATCATTTAGATTCTAACATTTTAAGAGGGAGGCAGTAAAGGAAATTGGAATGTGACTCCTATTCTTGTTAAAAATTTCAGATGTTAGATCTGTGTTTTGGTTCACATGTTTTGAGAACTGCAAATTAAGTTGGTTTGCATTAAAATGCAAACAAAAATTAATTTCTTCTTCATCCCTAGTAATATTAGTAATTCTACATGTTCCCCTCAAAAATCGTTACCTTCAATTGACTTTTACATTTTGTTAAATTTCCTAACAGTCTTCAGGCTTTCTGTCTGACTCTGATCTTAGTATAGCACAAAGCATTGTAGAAAACATTGACAAAACAGGTTCTGGGCATGGACAGATTACTAGGGTTGCAGCTGACAGGGGCCCTGCTGATTACGAACATAAATGAGATGTCTTTTCTGGTGTAGAATAAACAGAATTGCTCTCAGGAAGAAAGGCCACTGCATAGAGAGAGCATGCTTTCATTTAATGTACATATTATTTGATTCAGCCAGAAACTGGACAAGGTATTGTTGATCTGGAAAACACCTGGATTATATTCCACTGTACATATTTTATAGAGTCTGCTATTATGGGCCTACAACATTCTGTTGCATGGTCTGCTCTGGTGCCTGGTGTATTAATTAGTGATGGCAGGCATATAACTAGAATAAAAGTTATTTTCGATCACTAGATACAGTACACAATTAAAGCAATGTTCTTCTCCTGCCACTTCAATAATAAAAGAGCCATATTTTAACTTCAGCTCACCTGCTGGTGCTTCCAGAAGGTGCATCCTGGATACGTAATTACAATGCAGATGAAGATTTGCACCCATATTCATATCAATATAGGCTGTGTGCATGGAAAGCTTCTTCCACGGGGTGATCTCCCTCCCTTAACGGTGGCAGTTACGTTTTGCTGTTTCATTGGTACAGTTACAATGCGGCAGCGTTTCAATGCAAAAAAAATGGTTCCTATAAATGAATAAAATCAAGTTGTTTAGCAACGCAATTAACCAGAATTACACGGAAAAACTGAATGGCAGCTGCATATT